>NW_019729898.1:827151-866778 GCF_002891405.2 Cryptotermes secundus | reverse complement strand
AGAGTGTTCTATCCCACTGAAGAGAGAGAGAGGGAAGGAGGGCGGGAAGGGTTGGGCGGGTACATCAGGTACGTTAGGTAGTTTTTTTTTTAATTCGATTGGTGTGCGGTGGAATCCAACTGGGTCCACTCGGCACGGCGATCACTGATTGACCTATTGTAGGCTGCCCAGGGTGATTATGATGATGGAGAATTTGGTGGAATGAAGATTGGTAGGAGAAACCGAAGTACTCGGAGGAAACCCGCCCCAGCGCAACTTTGTTCACCACAAATCCCACTTGACCAGAACCGGGATGGAACCCGGGCCGCCGCGGTGGGAAGCCAGCGACTAACCGCTTGAGCTACGGCGCGGCCACGTGAGGTAGTTGGTCGTACTGTGTTCCCATCGTTTCATTGATTTCGTGCCCGTGAAGTCGTGAGTACGGAAAACTGTGTTAACTTGCCATATGTCACTTTTCTGCAGGAAAGAAACAAATTTCTGTATTTGTGAATTATTTTATTTAACTCAGTATTTCGTTACACCACCCAATAAAAACTCTTATGTTCGGAAACGTAACCTTGTTCTGATTTTACAGTTTTAATAAGGATGATTTTATGACCCACTTGTCTTATTTTGACCAATTTTTGAATTGACTTTCTTTTCTGTAGCAATATTGATGTTAGCGGGGGCATTTTCCACGGTTATGTTCCAGATACACGTCGGGCACTCACGTCACGAGCTGTTGTAACCGAACACCGTATCTGGGAAGGAGGTAAGGGAAGGGGATCATATCTTGTGTGTTTTCTAGCCCTCACTATAAAACCGCTCGCATGTTGTGTGACAGTCCGACCAATCAATGACCCGGCATGTACCACGCCACGCAACAAAATTCTCTATTTCCTGCCAGTGGCTACTAACCTATTTTTTATTGCTAGTGGCGTGGGACTAAGCCCCTTGTACTGCGGCCACTTCTGGCTTATTGTTCCAGCCCCTGATGATAGGTGAGGATGATTGTGGAGCAAGTGGTGGAATGAAGATTGGCAGAGGAAACTGAAGTACTCGGAGAAAACCTGCCTCAGCGCCACTTTGCCCACCACAAATCCCACTTGACAAGACCCGGGATGGAACCCGGGCCACCGCGGTGGAGTCTTCATGTAACTTGGTTTGTATATCATGTCATATGACTCAATCTCAACGGCGTACATCATAAATCCCTCCCATTCTTAATAACAGTCTTATAGCCTCCCAAATTGTTGCGGTAGTGTCCGTAATGTTACTGAANACCGAATGTGTAAGATCTAGTAAACCGAAGTGAAACGGAGAGTTTCATGGAGGTAGGCCTAGGCCAAAACTGGGGCCGTAGCGCCACAGAAAAATAAACATAATTAAGTATTGAAGTAATGAACTCAGTTTACTTGTATTTTCTTTTTATTTTGGTGCTACAGTTCCAAATTGGGCCGTGGTCTACCTACCTCCGTTTCATTTCGGTTTACTGNAGTAGGTATATCATGGCACCTGAGCCCATTCATATATCCCCCCTCAAGAACAGCAACATCAGAACCTTTCAAATAACTGAGAAGAAACGTTACTTTTCCTTGAACACCTGTACCAGTCTTCTTGAAACTTGGTAAGAATATCATGTCACGTGAAGGCATCTCAANGCTTCCGAGTGAGCGAAGACAGTGCATGCCTTAGACAGCTCGGCTACCGTGACCGGCTTACTTGTATTAGGTACCAGAAATATTTATGACGGCGTTTTCCTTCATGTCAGATGTGTCATGCCACTAAGAGTTTGTTTTCGGAGCCTCCCTTGTGGAAATATGATGGATGAGGATGTATTTCTTCTAGCAACAACATTTCGGTAATTGGAGACAGGACAAATAGCTGCCTTAATATCTGCGAAAATGTTTATTTCTATATTATACGACTTGCTTTACTTTTATTCAAATGGTCGTTGTTAAACATGGATAGTGTTCTATCCCACTGAAGAGAGAGAGAGGGAAGGGTTGGGCGGGTACATCAGGTACGTTAGGTAGTTTTTTTTTAATTCGATTGGTGTGCGGTGGAATCCAACTGGGTCCACTCGGCACGGCGATCACTGATTGACCTATTGTAGGCTGCCCAGGGTGATTATGATGATGGAGAATTTGGTGGAATGAAGATTGGTAGGAGAAACCGAAGTACTCGGAGGAAACCCGCCCCAGCGCAACTTTGTTCACCACAAATCCCACTTGACCAGAACCGGGATGGAACCCGGGCCGCCGCGGTGGGAAGCCAGCGACTAACCGCTTGAGCTACGGCGCGGCCACGTGAGGTAGTTGGTCGTACTGTGTTCCCATCGTTTCATTGATTTCGTGCCCGTGAAGTCGTGAGTACGGAAAACTGTGTTAACTTGCCATATGTCACTTTTCTGCAGGAAAGAAACAAATTTAGGTATTTGTGAATTATTTTATTTAACTCAGTATTTCGTTACACCACCCAATAAAAACTCTTATGTTCGGAAACGTAACCTTGTTCTGATTTTACAGTTTTAATAAGGATGATTTTATGACCCACTTGTCTTATTTTGACCAATTTTTGAATTGACTTTCTTTTCTGTAGCAATATTGATGTTAGCGGGGGCATTTTCCACGGTTATGTTCTAGATACACGTCGGGCACTCACGTCACGAGCTGTTGTAACCGAACACCGTATCTGGGAAGGAGGTAAGGGAAGGGGATCATATCTTGTGTGTTTTCTAGCCCTCACTATAAAACCGCTCGCATGTTGTGTGACAGTCCGACCAATCAATGACCCGGCATGTACCACGCCACGCAACAAAATTCTCTATTTCCTGCCAGTGGCTACTAACCTATTTTTTATTGCTAGTGGCGTGGGACTAAGCCCCTTGTACTGCGGCCACTTCTGGCTTATTGTTCCAGCCCCTGATGATAGGTGAGGATGATTGTGGAGCAAGTGGTGGAATGAAGATTGGCAGAGGAAACTGAAGTACTCGGAGAAAACCTGCCTCAGCGCCACTTTGCCCACCACAAATCCCACTTGACAAGACCCGGGATGGAACCTGGGCCACCGCGGTGGAGTCTTCATGTAACTTGGTTTGTATATCATGCCATATGACTCAATCTCAACGGCGTATATCATAAATCCCTCCCATTCTTAATAACAGTCTTATAGCCTCTCAAATTGTTGCGGTAGTGTCCGTAATGTTACTGAAATTAGTAGGTATATCATGGCACCTGAGCCCATTCATATATCCCCCCTCAAGAACAGCAACATCAGAACCTTTCAAATAACTGAGAAGAAACGTTACTTTTCCTTCAACACCTGTACCAGTCTTCTTGAAACTTGGTAAGAATATCATGTCACGTGAAGGCATCTCAACGGCGTACACCATCAGTAATACCAACATTGAAGTCTCTCATATTTCTGAGACATAACCTTAATATTGCTTGAACGCCTGTACCAGTCTTCATGATACTTTGTATGTATATCATGACAACCAAGGCCATCTCACCGGCTTATATTATAATTCGTCTCATCAGTAATACCAACACAATAGCATCTCAAATTGTTGAGATAATGCCCTTAATATTACTCGTATACCGAAATCGATCGTGATGACACTTGGTATGCATATCATGCCACCTGAGATCTACTCAACGGCGTACTTGAATCCCTCTCATTAATAGTAGCAACACTATGGCCTCTCGAATTGTCGGTGCGATAATATTACCTGAATGCCCCAACCATGCATGTATATCATGCCATCTGATGCCATCTCAAAGGTGTATTTCATAAATCAACCCCATTGGTAATACGAACACTGCAGCCTCAAAAATTGTATGGCGTTATTGACTTAATGACGCATTTTTATATATACGTTAAGTTCTTCTGTTTTTCATATCAGATACTCAAATTACAGTGAAAGGAAATAAGGCGACTAGCTCTTCCCAGAACTTCTTGTGTAAAGTAGAAATGTATTTTGATTAACTATTTAATTTGAAATATACGTTATCAATGCGAATGTAGCACAGGACTAAATTCAGTAAAAGTGAAGTTGGGATGTCGTACAAAATGGGAACTTTTTACTTCACCTGCAAGTCAAGTAGTAATATAGTTACAGGCTCTCGGAATTAAGTTTATCTTTGTTCCAAAGCATCAAGAAATGAAACTTGCCTATAAGTTGAAGCGACGTAGATGTACTCGTATTGAGTTCTGAATCACTCGGAATTATAATATTATGCTGTGTTCCCAAATGGACTTAAAAAATGGAGAAAAAAATATAAAAAATGAAAGCGAGAACAATAAGAAGTTTCTTAGATCCGAAGAAAATTAATTTATTTAATAGTCAACACACAACAATTGTCCATTAAAACTGACTATAAATATTGACGTAATTTAAGGGACTAAAAGTAATAAAATATCCGGGCCTGTCTAATCTATACATAAAAAAAGAAAACCAAAACAAAAAACGAACAAATTCCAGTGGTTTTAGTTAGCAAGTGAACTATACCGACCGAGCGACCGCCGCTTTTCGGCGAAGTTAGTACCAACTTTAGCGGATAGAGGGTGTCTCGTGGTCAGCACAACGGATATCCAAGGCCGTTAATCTCGGTTTTCTAGACCGGAGCCGATATTTCCTCGAAATAGCTCCTCGGTTAACCTCACGAGGCTGAGTGGACCCCGTTCCGGACCCACTACTTCTCAGACAATCTGCTGGCGCCGGGAATCGAACCCGGACCTTTGGATATGTAGTCAGGAACTCTTGACCACTAGACCACAGAGGCGGTCTGATCGACACATAGGGTAACGAAAATGTGAAAACTTTCATAGATGAATAAGGTTATTATTGGAGTTCTATATATTACCCATATTGCAAGGCCATTTGTTTTTATTCCGATTAAAGCATTTCCAAATTACTGCTGTCCAGTTGTAGGTCCTGCGTCAAGCCTTTCTGGGATCTGTAATGGCATACAAACTTCCACGTGTAAAAGGAAAAGGAACCGTACAATTCACTGTCTTAATTTTGTTCTTTTGTATAAAGCTAACGTCAGATCATTCGCGCATTCGGTACTAAAAATGATAGAAAACTATGTTCGGTGAGCAATGGAGATAATAAAATGTAGAATACTCACACGCATCAACAAAGAAATATTCAGTTCGGGTGTGTGATATGTCACCATAATATTACAGCAGCACCCTTGGGCGGTGAGCAAGCAAGAGGGAGCTGGATCTAAATTGAAAACTGGATGTGAGATATAACCTTCAGTTTCAGATTACATTAAGGTTGTGGCTTTGCTTCCAAACATATTTTATGTTAGTCCCAACTGTGTGCACAATAGAGTGCCCTATTGTCTTTATGCAATCAGAACCTGTACGAATCGTTTCTACGAGCACATAACCACAATAAAAACAGATACATATATGTTATAATTAACCATAATTAGATTTATTCTTTCAATATCCATTGCTGTATTTCCAATCTAGCATTTGGTTGCCTTTTACTCTTAATCATAAACCGAATTATTACATTTGGATTTGCAGTTGAAGTGATTGTAAATTTATTGATATTAAATATCTTGAATATATTTGGTAGTAAAATAATTTTATTAAAGTTTATTGAATCTCATATTAATATCGATCAAATTCCTGCTCTTTAGAACATAGCATATCTTGCACTTAAATTAATAGTTCTCAATGAAATACTTGACATTGTAATATCAAATCTGCTGCACGTGATCAGTATATAAAACTACGAGCACCTTCATCATTACATTTCGCGGACAGAATTCTGTATATCAAGCGTACTAAGTGGAATTAGAAACTGCTATGTTGACCTTTTAGCTTAATTTCCTTATTTTTAAAAATAAAAAGTAGGGTCATAAGTTACCATGTTAGATGGGCCCCTTGTCACCACGGCATGGCGCGTCCTCGGGTTGCGGATAGAGGAGACGGCCTCCAGATATGGAGGGTAGCTGCGCATATATTGAATAAGCAGTCGCGGACAGCCGAAAAGGTGTAAAATTTAAACAGGGGGTTGGGCGTGGGGCTGACAACTACTCACCTTAAAAATAAGCTTGTTACGAAACAGTTCTTCCCATAACGTCTTGTTATTATCTAATTTAATTCGCTGTCAGGAGCTCTGACTATGCAGCATCGAATGAGAGGATTACGTTGAACAGTGAACTGGAAATAATTTGGTAGGAACCTAATCGAGGTACTGTACTAGCATTTGCCTGGGGAAACTGAGGAGTCCCACGGGGAAACCTCAGTCTCGATAGTTGACGTTCTCACCTAGATTCGAACCGAGTGTCTGCCAAATATAGACCGGTAGCATTACCGCTTGAGGGAGCTTGCTTGATTACAGTGAAATATTAGAACGGTACGGTACAGACATATTACAGCCTATGTAAGATTTGAGGCTGCTTTACCGTTTCTCACGGTGTTGTCGCTTGCAGAATTCTTATACTTTTTCTTCTACCCTGAAGATGGGGGCGATACGTTCCTCCGAAACGTCGGTTAACACCACATATACACGGTGCCAAATCCCAGAAGACTGCTTTCTTCATATTACAGCTTAATTCATTTCTGTGCTTTTATTGATCTGTTGTTTAGCTTTTATTGGGTTCATATTTTACTGAAGTTATAATTACTGAAACTGTTTACATCTGCTGTTTCATTATGCATAGAAATGGGTTACATTACACAAGGAGGCAGAATAAGGTGTACCGGTTTGCAACATTATGCTTGTACGTGCAGGAGCAGCGAAATGTTTATCATTAATGAACAGGGTTATAAATAAGCTTGGGGGGAGGATGGGAAACGGGGCAGAAATAATTAAAATGCAGCGAACTTCTTCCCCGATACGTAATTCTGTCAGAAGCGATATTGGTTTAATCTTAAATGCTTTATTTCATGAACAGATGGTTCATTGTTGGTTCTAAAAGCCTCATGAATATTGAAATTTCATATCGATTTTAGTCTTGATTTAACTGCTACACTTTGTCATTCTGAATTCGGAAATAATTCATTAGTTTCTTTTAAGCGCCATTTTCTTCTTGTTCACGCAATAGGAATTCCATCTTGTTTTGTGCAAGCATTTACCCCGTCACAGCCAGCATTATCCACAAGCAATGTGCCTCCTTCAGTAGAATATTGAACCTTCCCCCTTAGTAGTCAGAAAGGTCAGAACGCAGGTAAACAGAACAAAAATCCGGGCTAACATTCGTAATCAGAGCCGGAGTTGAATCTGTAGTAACAAGACTGCGCGATGGCTGTGCCATAGCTCAAGCGGTTAGTCGTTGGCTTCCCACCGCCGCGGCCCGGGTTCGATACCGAGTCTGGTAAAGTCTGATTTGTGGTGGGGCAGGTTTTCTCCGAGTACTTCGGTTTCCCCTGCCAATCTTCATTCCACCAATTGCTCCACAATCACCCTCACCTATCATCTGGGGCTGGTACAATAGGCCAGAAGTGGCCCCAGTACAAGCGATTTAGTCCCACCCCACTAGCAATACAAATAAAAAAACAAGACTGCGGGACCTTCTGCTATTCAAACAGATTTCTATGGCGGGAACACCCCAGTCATGTATTGCAGAAGTACTAGGATCAAACCTTGACTCTGTTCCTCACTAATGCTGGTAAAACGGAATTTCTGCGCCCTTCCTCATCTGTCATTAATCATCGTTTGTTCTCGAACCGTGTTTGACACTAGATGCCTGTACAGAAAGTTCCACCGCTTGGTGTCCCCAATTGAAGAGCGCATTCTGCAGGCAAAAGATGTCTTGAAAACAACAGTTCGGTTCTCTATTAATTTCGAGTTGAGAGCTAGTTTATTGCAGCACGCCAATTACATTGTCACACATTTATTTTATGTCTGATTGTTTTGTTGGACTGGTGCTCTTATTTTTCGCTGTGCAGAAGTATTAGTGTCAGATTCGGTTGCGGTCTGAACGCTGCGACAAGGAGAAAGGAAATAGGAACTATAAAAACGAGTAGACGTTTAATGGAACAAAGCCAAGTATATGCATTGGAGACAAACGGGGTCATTTTGAAAACTTGAGCTTTTAGCTTAATAATTTAGTTGTAAATCTTAAAGTTGGCAATAAAACTGGCCCAAAGGAACTTCAATTTTGTGTTCAGTATTACATTGCAGTAGCACTTAACTCGGTAACGGTGAATAATCAAGCTGATGTTTTCAGATAAATGTTTGTTTCAGATGTGTTGTAGAATACAGTCGCCATTTAGAAATAATTTTCAGTAGTACGAGATTTCGATTGTAGTGTTCTGTGTTGTGAGGGAATCAGAATCCGCAATCTCAACATTATAAGTATGGCGGCTGTGTCTTGTGCATGGAGTCGTATCCATGATTCCTTGATCTATTGCGTTCAAGGTAACTTGTGTGTCTTTTTTGTTTTGTTGCTTTAACGTAAACATTTCTTCCAATTTAATTATTTTACCACAATAATGGAGAACCATAAAAAATTATAACTAGACCCTAACATGAAAATGGAGTCGGCCTATTATCCACAGAGACAGAGACTGGACAGCAATGGAATATACATCATGTTCCAGAATATTTGTACCGTGACTATCGTTTCCTTATTTCTTTATTAAAACAACAAATAAACTAGAACAGAAATAAAAATATTGATTGGATATTGGTTGGAAAGCCAGAAGGAAAGAGACTACTAGGAAGATGAAGATGTAGGTGGGTGGATAATATTAAAATGGATCTTAGAGAAGTATGATGACTGCGCCATAGCTCAAGCGGTTAGTCGCTGGCTTACCACCGCGGCGGCCCGGGTTCGATCCCGGGTCTGGTCAAGTGAGATTTATGGTGGACAAAGTGGCGCTGGGGCAGGTTTTCTCGAAGTACTTCGGTTTCCCCTGCCAATCTTCATTCCACCAATTGCTCCACAATGACCCTCACCTATCATCTGGGCCTGGTACAATAGGCCAGAAGCGGCCGCAGTACAAGGGACTTAGTCCCACCCCACTAGCAATAAAAAATAGAGAAGTATGATGGGGTGGTATGGACTGGATTGATCTGGCTTGGGGTAGGGACCATTAGAGGTCTCTTGTGGACACGATAATGAAATTTCGGGTTTCATAATTTTCTGCAATTGGCGGCTTCTCAAGGACTCAGCTCCATGAGTGATGTTAGTTAGAAGTTTAGCAAAGAAATTTGATCAAGCTTCTCTTATTGAAGGCACACAAAATATTAATCAGTGTCGCCCAGGTGCGATACAACGGAAGTGAAAACAGTCACAATGTAGCACCATTATTCTGTGACATCCTGCATTTGCAGACACTGGTGATTACAGTTGATGCCACCGCATTCGTAAGATTAGAGTTTCACAATGAACGACCGGGCACACGATTAATAGCTACAAACAGTGAATTGGTACCGTTCCAAGCGGTCTTAATCCCAAGTGACGAATCATTCCTGTCACTGCTTTACCGCCCCAGGTCATCACACGATAGACCGCCGAGCTCTTAAAACTGGCACTAACAAAGAGAGGAACACAGAGGACTTTGCGTCGTATAGACACATGTGCTTGGAAAGTGACAAATTCCCAGGTCTGTCGTCTATAAAATGAGTTGAGGGAAAACAGAGCGGACTTTGAGAGAATAGTGGCTATGAATTCGGCCCTAAAGGGATTTCCTTAGTAATGTTGCATTGTTTGAAATCTCTCAACCATGAACCTCGAAGTAGTAAAGAAAAATATCTGAAAAACTGTTCAGATCAGCTTGGGTTAAAGGGGTCATAACTGGATTTGGGACCACTGCCACCAACTTGAAGGATGAGATGGGCCGAGCATTTAGCAAAATTTTAGTCGAAAAGTCGTAGAGATGGCGTAGATGGGAAGATAATATTAAATTTTATCGTAAAGTAGTAAGGCGTGAACATTTGACTGGATTTATCTGGTTCATTGCAAGATTTAACGACGGGCTGTTGTGAACACGTTAATGAACCTTCGGGCTCATGAAATGCGGAAAAAATATCTGAGTATCTGAGTGACCGTTAGTTTCTCAGGAAGGGGTTAATTTTGTTACGTAATTTATAGGATCTGGATATAAAATTATTCCGAATCGTCTTCCATCAACGGTTATTTCACCTCTTCAGACTTGGCTTTGTGTCTTCTTTTTTCTTTTTAGCCGTCACACGCATAAAAAGAAGAGAATTCCTGGTACTGATATAGAAACTCATAAATAACTATCTTTGCATCAGTCATGGCATTGAAGACCCCCCCCCCTAAAAAAACTCCGTTACCTGTAGTCCGCAAGGGAACTATACTGAGAGAGCGATGGCCACTTGTCGGCGAAGTTAGTGCCAACTTTAGCGGATAGAGGGTGTCGCATGGTCAAAGCAACGGATTCCCACAGCCGTTAATCTCGGTTTCCTAGACCGGAGCCACTCTTTCCTTGAAACAGCTCCTCAATTATCCTCACGAGGCTGAGTTGACCCCTTTCCAGACCCACTACTTCTCATAAAATCTGGTAGCGCCGGGAATCGAACCCGGGACCTCTGGATTTGTAACCAGGAATTCTGAAAAAGAAACCCACAAGCGTATAAATGTGTCCTACGGCTAGAAATGTGTTTTGCTTCTCAGTTTATAGTCCGGCAATTAACACAACAGCTCATATGTTTATGTTGCATGACGTGACATGGAACTACTATACCGCATGTATCCGCTTAGTTAAGTGGACATGCCGAGTATAGAATCATCATGAATTGTGAATACGCCTGTGCTCATTGTAATTTCGAATGCATTCGCAATTAATCTTAGTCTTACGATCGCAACTGAATTATTGACGGGTATCAAATAAGTACGGACACCTCGTTTATTTTACATACAAAAAGGCGTTTCTCCTTCCACTGACTCACTCACTCATTCATTCATTTATTCATTCTCAAGAAACTTCAGTTAATTGCTTTCTTCATTTGCAGATAATCAAATGAGATATGCTAATGTAATGCGCGTCGATTATAGGTCTCCCACGCGCGCGTCTTACATCAATACAGAGAAGAAGGATGAGCAACTTATGTCGCTTTTCTGTTTACGTCGTTCTAATCGGAGATTATTTCACTTATGGAGGTGAGCCCTTCTTGAGAAGCTGCCCCTTTTGCAGCTGCAAGAGTCCTCCACTGGTCCCTATCCTCAGCCAGAGCAATCCAATCCATACCATCCCTTCCGATCTCTCTAAGATCCATTTTAATATTGTCCACTGACTTAATTCTTGGTCTTCCTAGTGCTTTCTTTCCTTCTGGCTTTCCCACCAATATCCTATATGTATTCCTCTTCCCCTTGTTCGTGCTACATGTCCTGTCCATCTCATCCTCCTTTACTTGATCATTCAAATTACATTTGGAGAAGAGAACTAGGTTATGAAGCTCCTCATTATTCAGTTTTCAACAACCTCCCGTCACTTCATCCCTCTTGGGTGCAGATAATCTCAACACCCTCTTCTCAAACATCCTCAGTCTATGTTCCTCCCTCAATGTCAGAGACCAAGTTTCACACCCATACAGAACCACAGGCAAAATTATAGTTTTGTATATTCTAATTTTTATGTTTTTGGACAACAGACGAGAAGACAAAAGATTCTGGACTGAATGGTAACAAACATTACCCGAATTCAGTCTTCTCTTAATTTCCTCCTGAATCAGGTTTTGATTTGTTATATTCGTTACCAAATATCTGAACTGTGCCACATTTTCAAAACATCCGTTTCCTGTCTTTACGCCATGATTTTGCCCTGCATTTTGGTGACGAGATATCAACATATATTTAGTTTTCTCTGTTTACTTCTAGAGCAAGCTCCTTACTAGCGTTTGCAAATAATCGCAGATTATTTGCAGATTCTTATCAAACGTGAGGATGGGTTATTAAGAAACTATTAACAAAAACAGTGAAAGCAAATTTAGATTTGATTTGTTAATATTGAATAAATATTTACTTATAATCAGGTATTCAAAAATGTCTAGGATTCCACATTTCAAACCTTATTTTCGTCGCAATGTGTTATTGAGGAGATCGATTAAAACCATGATTTCGTTCAAACAATCCGAGAGAGCCGAGTACTTCGTATGTACCACTGAGATAGTGTGTAATGAGACAAATGGATAGCTGTGGATTACGAATCCTTACGATTGTAAATGAAGGCATCCTTAATGTGTTCCGTGTTTATATCGAATTATTTTGTAAGGACAGAGTAATGTCCTAAAAATTAGAACAAAATTTTTATTTATTATTTTTTTAGTTTATTTATAGGAGTAGTTTCGGAGCCGATATAGCGCCTTCGGCTACGGTCTGGACGGCCGAGGGGCCGGAGTTCGAGTGTCCTGGTCCACGTCGTCGAGACTCAGCCTCCTATCCAATGGGTACCGGCAGCTTTTCCCCGGGGATAAAGCGGCCGAGGCGTGAAGCTCACCACTCATCTCCAACTAGTACCGAAGTCAAGAATGGTGGACCTATACTTCCACTCCCCCATACGTCTTCATGAGCTAGCGCCTAATTAATTAAGCACAGGGATAACATCGGTTATAAACGACCCGTGCAACCAAAATTAAATTCTAATTGACTTAGATTATGCCTTTCACATTAAATTTCCCTTATGACAGAAGAATCTTGCAGACTGTACTCTACTGTAGTTTTTGGGCACACGATGTTCCTCCATGTTCGGTGTCGAAGTGTAAGCCGAACAGGCAAGCAGCAAGCAGAGGCTATTTGGGTCGAAGCGCCTAGCATTAGTGAGGTCCAGTGTTAAGCTCACTCAGATGACGACATTAATTCTTGTGCATTTCTTCCGCCCTTTTCCACCCAGTGCACTAGTTAATATTTTAGTCCCCCCCCCATTATACCCTCTCAGTGTAGTGCTCAGGAATTGAAGCAACTGTACCCTTAACTTTTGACTGTTTATATTTAACGTCGGCCATAATACATGAGCGGCACGTGATAGCGTAGTTGGTTGAGGCACTATGATACAAGCCGGAAGGTCGCGGAATTGAATCCCAATGGGGTCATTGGATTTTTCAATTGACCTAATCCTTCCAGCCTCACTATGGCCCTGAGTTCGACTCAGCCTCTAACATAAATGAGTATCAGGAATATTATGGGGGGTAAATGGAGGCCGGCCCATAAGACTGAGAACCTGTGAACCGACTCTCTGAATAAAATGTGGGAACCTCGACGCCTCACACCCCTATGGAACTCCACGGCCTCTTCACTGCCGTTGCTTGGTAGCGGCTCCAGCGTCGGACACTCCCTTTCCTCTGGGTTCCCGAACTGTCCTCGGCTTCAGCTAGCAGCTTCTCATAGTAACAACTCACAACGACTGAACACCAGAAGTTATCTAACTCACTCACCAACTCCTTAATTGTTCTGATTATAACATCTCGGCACGGACTTCACAGAAAGCACCGTTCCTCTGTTGCTGTGCAATTATTGAGTTCGTGTCTGTTTGCGGAGCCGTTACATAGAAACGGCTGTTGTATAGTTGCTTATTTCGCGGTCGCTGCCTAGCAACGGATCTACATGCCACAGTATGTTACAATGCATGTCAGTGTACAGAAGGCTGCCTAGATAGATTCCTTTATAGTCATATTACCGTAGAATCGATCTAGTTTAATGTCCCTCAGGCGCAGATTATGAAACCTTTTTATTTTTTACTTCGTATTGTAAATCCAGTAGACTGAACACAACCTCCGGCAGGTCACGTGCCCCTGTATGGATCTGTGAAATTCTGTGCGGTATAGGAACAGAGATGGTAGAGTTCACAGGTTCTGCACCAGTAACTTCGTATATTCATTCAATGGTCTAATATCCTTCTTTATGCTGTAAATTGTAATAATATTTAACTCTTAATATATAGTGGCTACCACATAGATTACTGCTTTAACGTTAACGCTTTTGCCCACACATACAATTCTCAGAATGGACAGCCATTCTTTCCGGCATTAATCAGTTTGTCTTTATACACAGGAACCTTTGTGTATCCTTCGAGGTGTGAAATGAATTTTTAAATATTACTTAGAAGAAATTCGTCCATCAAAGGCTTAATAAATATCTGCTTGAAGTTTTTTTTTAATCTGTCCTTTTCATAATTTAAGCGAAATGTGCGGAAACTGTACCTGCCCATCCGTCCAAGTGTTTCAACCCACATAATGTACTTAAAGAGTTCTATAAAATGATATTCGTATGGTGGTCTCCACTACAATTGTTGGACAAATTAAATATTGGTTCTTATTTGTCCGATAAAAACTCCGCTGCATAAGAATCTCGTGCTTCAAATACTGTCGTACTAAAAGAATGTATAAGTAAAAAGCTAAAAAGAAGTAAGTAAAGGTATCCCTGCAACAGTCCGTGGAGGCCCGTAGGGTTGTGAGATGTTGAGGTTACCACATTTTCTAGACAATCGGCTCATAGACAGCGGTAAGGGCGTAAGCCTTCCGCGACGGACGCCCTTTACCCCCAAGAATATTCCTAGTATTCATTTCTGTTAGAGGCTGAATCGACCCCAAGGCCATAGTGCAGCTGGAAGGATTAGGTCAATTGGAAAAATCAACCTCATCGGGATTTGATCCCGCGATTTTCCGGCTTGTAGCATAGTGCCTCAACCAACTACGCTACCGAGTACCCCCAAAACTGTATATACGTGACGTAAAACTGTATATCATTAAAGACTCTAGGTTTATCCGAAACCGAGAGAAAATTATTCCTACATTAATCTTTTATTTATCTGATGTCAGATTGTTTGTGACAGGAAGATCGGCTTTATGAGATTACCGAATTGCAGAGTACCTGCTCCAGTTTCCGATTAGAATACGGGATTCAGGAACACAGAGCTCCCTGCTGACCTACACGACTGTTTAAAAATGAAATTTGATACAGTCTTGTGACGTATAATTTTTACCATTGACTTTCCTTAAAGTAACTTTTCGTGTAGGTTATTATTTCTTGCTTAATACGGGACCTGTCTTCTTGACTGTTTATAGTAAAGAGGTTATCTGTATTAGATAGAAAAATACACCGTCCAGCAGTGGTCTAACAAAGTATGTTCTTCAATGTGCATCTTTAATTCAACATTTTATAAAAAGAGCCAACCCAAATTTATTTTTCAAACTTCATCATTCGTCGTTGTGCCATTTGATACTACCGTTATATGAATATGTAGGAACTGAAGTCCTCACAACGGTGGATATGAAAAGTGCTGTCTTCTGGGGTATGACGCCATATAGTCTGTTGCCTGTTTTCACTCTGGTATCTTGCTCGACTTAATTTTCGACCCTGAAGATGGAGGTTATATATACCACCGAAACGATGGTTGACTTTCAACGGACTACGTGGATTTACATAACAGAAGATAATACTCTTTATATATGAACAAAATTGAGATATTGATAGGGTCATTAAATGAACAATAAATAGAGAATTCACTTCAGTTTAATGTAAATTGATATGTTTCTCACGTTCTCAAATTGTCCGCAATTACCAAAGCTGTATAAAACGGAAGGCTAATTGGATTGGTCATGTTTTACGCAGAAACTGCCTTCTAAAAGAAGTTATCGAAGGAAAGAGAGAGGAGCGGACAGAAGTGACAAGAAGACGAGGAAGAAGACGTAAGAAGTTGCTGGATGACCTTGGGGACAGAAGAGGATACTGTCATTTGAAGGAGAAAGCTCTAGATCGCATTAAGTGGAGGAATTGTTTTGGAAGAGACTGTGGACCTGTCGTCTTGACAGATTACTGATGATGATGATGACCAAAGCTGTACATGATCTGCTGAGCGGTGGAAAGTCTCAAAGTGCGAGTTGCAGGCATGGCCTGCCGTGAGATATGTACAGTCCCAGAATTAAGGAACGTTAAATATTAGCTATTTGTTCTGGCTTCTTTTCCAATATGTATAGCCTTACTGAAAAATACAACGTAACTATTAAAACTATTAACAGACCTCTGACATAATGGGCCTGTTTTCATACTTCCCCGCTTTTGAGACAGACTTGAAGAAATTGACCTAAATTTTTGTCACGTGTAGGGATGACTATAGACGGGTTTTGGATTGGATGATTGGATTTATTGATACCTTATACACATAACTCGGGACTATAGGCAATACAACGGTACGGCCGATTTACACACTTGTCAGTTCGCCGTTACACACGCAACCACTCAGTTTTTACTAGTCGTATCCTGGCAACGGATTTGTAACTGTCTCACTGTCCCTTCAGATGACAATGAAATCTTTGCTCCGCCTAATTTCTTTCTTTCCATTTCTTCTTAAACATCTACAAATGTCATCTCCAGAACTCGATCTAGTTCATGACAGCAACTCACTGAAATGAACTCTTCTTCAACCGAACTCTCTCAACTTCTGGCAACAACTAACTGCTCCCGTGGAACTTCCCGTGATATAGCCTCGGGGCGGTCCTACGGAAGACACCGTCTTCTGTTTCCCGTATTGTTTTAGGCGTGTTTGCTGCTCCGTCGCCTAGAAATAGACGTTCTGTTATAGTGCGCGTTGGTTTCCGCGGGAATGTGTTTACCAAGTCGTTGCCAGCGATAGGTCTGTATGTCTCATTATTAGTGTATTGTTCCTCTGGTGGCTTATGCATTTTTGCATAAAGAAAAAACAAGGGTAACAGTTTACATCGATAAATCACCGCAGCATATACCGGGATAAGGATCCGACAGCGATATGAATTCAGCGTATCGATATATCGCCTACTGAATTTGCTCTTGTAGTGAAACCCCGGAGCTCTGTCCATTACTAACAAAATGGATAGAGGTTTCTTTTCTTTTGTGTGGTTTATTTTGCGACGCTGTCAGTGTCTAAACTAATAGCTCCGAATTGCAAGATTGATATTTACTCTTGGCAATGAGCGAATTATTTGATAATAATGGAAAATTTGCTGCTAAAGAAGCCCTTCCTCGAAATTTTTTTGATAAAAAATCCCCATGCTGTTAACATCTACTTCCATTTGACGAGAAATGCGTGCTCTCTTCTTAGTCGACTAATAATGCGCCCATAATGGAAGCAGGAGACCTGGTTTTCTGTTTCATCTGAGATAATGATTTCACTCACCTCGAAGCAAATTTACTCCATATGGCATTTTCCCAGAAAGAAAGAGGAAGGTAATTTGAATGTCTACTAAAGGCAAGAGCTTTGTAAAGTTCACATATACAGAGTGGCAATGAAGTCCACTTGAAATTCCCAACAACAAATTTTCAAGGTCTGAAAACAGCCACAGCCACCGTTTTTTAATTCCCGTACACGCCCTCGTGTGAACCGCGTCTGTCAGCTGGCGGGTCGCTATTTTTATCCAGCTACAGACAGAGCGTTCTCGTTATCTCGACACTTGAGAAGTACCTAAGACGTGGTGGATTGGTATGTCCGGAGCGGTTCACAACCGAGCGGCAGCCTGTGTTGCGGCCGGCGGTGGCATTTTCGAAAATCATCTTTAAGCACAAATAAATTCAAATTAAACGTAATTTCACGAAGTTAACTTTACATCCATACTTTAAATGTATCATGTATTATGCTGGTTTATTATTTTGTTCCGTTTATTGTCAGTAATCGTTACCTTCTATTCTGAGTTTAAACGGTCATAACTCCGTAACCGTCCAAAATCATACACATGTTTATATGAACTCTTTTGATCACAAAGACCTACGAAATCACCTCCTGCAGTTATGCCCTAAAGTCGTGAATCACCCTACATTTTATTCAGTAAGAACTTGCCGTTACAAAATACGATTAGGAGAAAAAGTTTTGGTTCCAAATATGTCAACGTCCCTACAAACAACATTACCAGCTGAAGCGCATCTAGCATAAAATTTCAGTCCAGTTCAGTTTTTTACTTACCTGTTTACTCAGCAGCCTAAAGGTCATTGTAAAGTAAACATGAGCAAAGAGACAAAGAGACACATGCACAGACAAGGCAACATGTTTTATTTAGATATTAACCATTCAGTTAGCGGAATCATGTCGACCGTGATACGGCGAGAAGAAATATCTGTGTGTATATATGCATACATTAATTACGAATATAATCAATATTCTGCTCTATCCTACATTGTATTTATTTATGTGCTTACTCAACAGTAATAATCATAGTGATTTATAATGAAATAAATTAGCCTGCTGTTTGCTTTATATCTGCTAAACAGTGTTTACATAAACATTAATACAATGGCTTAATCTTCTTATTTTACTTAATTAATCCATTCCCCTTATACCTTTACGGTGTCGAGGT
This sequence comes from Cryptotermes secundus, assembly GCF_002891405.2. NCBI lineage: Eukaryota > Metazoa > Arthropoda > Insecta > Blattodea > Kalotermitidae > Cryptotermes > Cryptotermes secundus. The sequence goes on along the minus strand of NW_019729898.1, from coordinate 848,543 downwards.
TGTTTTTTTTTCATTTTGATTATTTTACAGACTGTAGGACTCTTTGGACGGGTGATCAGCTCGTCGCAAGGCCTCTTTGTAAACACAGGACAAGACAAACACACAATGAACATATACACACAGCAAACATCCATGCCTTGTGTGGGATTCGAACCCACGATCCCTGCTTCCGAGCGACCAAAGACAGTTCGTGCCTTAGGTAGACTGCACACCGGCATGCGTCAAGACATGCAACAGTCAAAACACGATGTCTGTGACATGACGCAAAGAAAGGAGCACAGATGGAACGAATGAGATTATGAAAACTGCCGCACACCGGTCTGAGTCATGATGCTGACGTAAGATTTATGCTGACGAATCACGAATGAAGCAAGACTGCGTCTTTTTCTCAAGTCTTGATACTTGTCTTGACGCAATTGGTGCGCAGTCGCCCTTAGACCGCTCGGCTACCGTGACCGGCTTTAATCTTCTTATATATTTTGTAAATATTCTCGTGAAAAATAAAGCAGCTTAAGTCGTTAATCAATGTAACCTTGACTTTACTTTTGGTTTCTACTTTCCGGGTGTTCCATTTTTCTTTCACATTGCACTCCGCAGAATCTAAACTGCGAAAAAATTTGGGTGCAAAATGTAACAGGATAATCGAATGAGAGCGAAGGAAGGACATAAAATCCGATCTTTTGACAGTTGCAAATACTTCAACAAAAGAACTTGCAGCCTTATTGTTGAGCATTTGTTCCACGTAGCAGAATTCTCTTCTGGAATATTAGTTTAGTTCTTCAGAAACTCTATTCGTCATCATCTTCAGCTGTTTGTGTACCAATTCACAGGCAGTTTGCTTCAGAAAGGCTTCAAAATGTAGGAAAATTTTGTCTATAATATTCTCTGCTCTGCACATACATTAAAGAAAATTTATCTCTGTTCTTAACTAATTAAGCACTGTGCCATGAAGGCGTGTGGGGGAGTGGATTTTCTTGACCTCGGCACTAGTTGGAGGTGAGTGATCAGCTTCACGCCCCGGTCGCTTTACCCCCGGTACTCAATGGATAGGAGATTGGGTAGACCCCAGAGCAGGTCTGGTAGACGTGAAGAAGAGAAAATTCTTGACCCTACCGGGACTCAAAATCCGACCTCTCGGTCGTGCAGCCCGTAGCCCGTCGCTATACCGACTACGCTATCTCGGCTCATACATTAAAGTAGAAGAAACATTTATGTGTGTACATAAATCTTAGCGTAACAAGAATACATGCTGCATGAAAGGTAAAGATTGAAAATGTATAAAATATTTTGTTGTAAGAACTACGGTAGAGAACCGCGGAATCAAGGGAACACCGTCGCTTCCTGGCCGTTTTCTGTCCAGAAGTAAAACATGCGAGTATATTGCCAAATAAATTAAGAACAATAGTATCTCTATGTAAAATTGGTGAAGATCATGGCATATCTCAAGCAAAATAATTTGAAAGAACAACATAAAACTATATCGGATAATCACGATATATTATGTGTTCGAAAGGACGGCGTTCACTCTTGCGAAAATCGGTAGAGCGTTGCATTTGTGTGTGCATCTCTTGCGTCCTGGTTCAAACACACACACACACATACACACAAACACCGGCGATAAATACATACTGAAATTAATTTCCATGACATTTGGCAGGAAGTTTACACCATTGTGGTACGTTTTGAATTACTGTTACTAATTCCACGAACGTAGATTGCGAAATTCGTGAGGATGGGTTGTACGACTGTAAATATATTTACAGTTTACGTGTCAAATTATTCTTATGATCTAAAAATTACGAAATTGGAAATATGGGACCATATTTTGGGTTATATTTGACAATTTTAATGTAACAAATACTGTATATACTTGCAGAGGTTTTGCGTAACAGTTAGCTATTTTTGGAATGACTTTGATGCGTTTCTTCCCCATAACTAACTCTGTCAAACAAAGTTCTTTTTGAGACGCTAACAGTCGCTCAGCTATTCAAAAGGTTCCTGGCATTTTACGGAATCCACCAATGCGTTACCCTGTTCATAAGCCGCACACCAAAACCTGTTCTGATTCAGATAAGTCCAGTTTACATTCTCGCGCCCAGCATTTTAAGACTATTTCCATATTATCCTCCCAACTTCTGTAAGTCTCCTCAAAGAGGCCTCTTTCCCCTCATTTCTTTCCGTTTAAGATCTATGAAGTTCTCGTCTCTTTTTCGTGCTCCAGTCAGTTATGACATTCTTTGTAGTTATTAATTTCCAATTTGGTTTGCTCGTATGTGATGGCGGAAGCTTTAAAATAAAAGTATCAGTCAGGATTCATCCAAAAACTCCTTCGTGTATATATAACCATGGTTTTCCTTATGATATGTAGAGAGGATTTGTTTCGAAGTGTTTGGGTTTCTCATAATTAGAGACATACGTATAACATGAAGTTACTGCCAGTATTTAATGAATTTAATGCAATGAACCCTCGTTATAACCGTGGAGACTCATCTCCGGGGAGATTCGGCGTTCTCTACGCAACGGCTCACTGTCAGAATTACAGTATCGCTATTCCTATGCAACGGTCTGTTCTAGCGTTTCCATGGAAGTGACTCTTCTGGATTGCAAACATGTGACAGTATATATAATTTAATGTCACAATCTTTGTATTTCATCCCATAACAAAGAGTTGCAAAACCAACTCGCCGGTTTGGGACAGGCCAGTAGATTTTACTGCGTGGCGAGTAAGAATTTACAATAGTTGTTTCACTCGATGTTCTACCTTTGATCGTCGGATTTTATTTTGAATTTGGAGCTTTTTTAACATTATTTCGGAAAATATCTGTTCCGTTCTCTCCCTGTCAATAAAACGCTTTCCTTTATCTGCCAAAAAAATACCTGATGTTGAGTTATCTCAAAGGACATGATGAAATTGCCAATTATCAAGGAAGCTGGAAGACATTTTGGGACCAGTAGAGAAGAACATTTCTGACATTAATTCAGTGGCAGGCGAAGCACAAAAATTCAGCTGACTGGAATAACACAGGTAAAAGCAAAATTCCTCATACATAATACTAAGAGGTCGCTAGTGTGATATCATCGTTCTGAATGTTCTTGCCCCAAGAGAGAACAAAACTGATGATATGAAGGGCAGGTTCTACGAAGAACTAGAACACATATTCGATAAATTCCCCAAATACAATACGAAAATGTTGTTTCGAGATTTCAGTGCCAAAGTATGTAGGGAAGACATTTTCAAACCAACAATTGGGAAGGAGATTTACACGAAATTAGTAATGATAATGGAGTTAGAGTAGTAAATTTTGCCACATAAAAAAATCTGACTGTCAAAAGTACGATGTAACATTCATAAATTTACTTGGGTATATCCTGATAGAAAGACGCACAACCATATTGGCCATATTTTGATAGATAGGAGACGGCATTCGAGTAAACCTGATGTCCAATCACTCAGGGCAGCAGACTGTGATACTGACCACTATCTGCTAGTGGCAAAATTTAGGAGAGGCTGGCTTTGGTTGTTTGGGTAGAAGGTGTTGAAGAAAATATGTGGACCGAAGAGAGATGAAGTGACAGGAGGTCGGAGAAAACTGCATAATGAGGAGCTTTATAACTTGTACTTTTCTCCAAGTATAAGTAGAATGATCAAGTCAAGGAGGATGAGATTTGCATGGTATGAAGCACTAATGGGGGAGAAGAGGAATGCATATAGAATATTGGCGGAAAAGCCATAAGGAAACAGACCACTAGGAAGACCTAGACGTAGGTGGATGGACAATATTAAAATGGATCTTCGAGAGTTAGGGTGTGGTGGTATGGACCGGAACTATCTGGCTCAGGAGAAGGACCGGTGAATGGCTCTTGTGAACACGGTAATGAACCTTCGGGTTCCATAAAATGCTGGGAATCTCTTGAGTAGCTGCTCAATTTGCGGCTTCTAAATAAGAGCTCAACTCTAGGGGGTTAGATAGTTTTGGTTAGATTTGAATTAATGATTTGGTGTCTCCTAAACAACCCCATTTTTTTCTGTGTAATTTCGGCTATAGCACCTTGCTGTTCGTAAAGTGAATGTGCTATTTTTCATAAGAACTTCACTGCTATCTTACTTAGGAAGAAAGCACGGGAAGAGAACTCAGTAATTTTATATACATTTGTAAAGAAAATTGTTCTTGATGCGTTTCATGATCTATCTGCAGCTTAGAGTGTTAAAAGGTCTTCTTTCCTTCAATACTACGTAAGTTCAGTTTATAACTATATACTATTTAATTGGAATTTTGTCTCTGTTACTTGTGGAGGTGAATGAAGCGTTCATAAAATAATAATATTTTTAAATATAAAATATTTAAAGCAATTAAAGGCATGTTAGAATTTACAACATTCGAACTGATGGCCTCATACGTAAAGAGATGTCGCCCTGAATCACTTCATCGGCGAACAGATGAATCAACAGATATAATGCAGGCACATTTCCAGCAAAACCTCCTGTGGGACCCTGTTTTATGTTGCCAGTGAAGTGTGGTAAATTCTTCCCTGGCAGCGGTTTCACTAGCAACCAATGGCTGAATGGTTCAGTAATTGAACGGTGATTTTGGACTCAACAATATCGTCCAATCGATTGCGGAGTAATATGACAAGCACCCGAGTGATCACTTCCACTGAAATGTTATGTACACAGCGTATTTCTGGTCATGCTTCTCAATCATCTCCACTTCAGTAGCTTACAAACTACACGTAACACGTTCCCTTTTACACGGTGAGGGTAGCTGCGTTGTTCCATAAATTTCCAATTTTCTGTGTTACCATAAATTTGAATAACGTATCGAGCCGGGTGGTGTAGCGGTATCGCCCTAGACCTATATTCTGGATACTCTGAGTTCGAATATTTGCGAGGGCAGTGGCTACTGGTGTAGTAACTCGATTAAGCTACAATCGTTTCGTACCAGATCCTTTAGAATTCATTATTTAACAATCATTGTTCTGCGGTGTAGAGTCAGAAACCCTGAGAACATTGTTAAATAAGCCACATAATTGTAAACATTAACGTGTTTACAAGAGCTCGCCAACGAATCCTAACCTCAAATTGTCTCTTCCTCTGTGATACGTAACTTGTTAAACCTGCATTGTAAACGCTGCAAAAAATCCCCACCCACAATGTTTAGGGCCTTATTCTTATTGTCTGCTGGTCACAGTGGCCGCGCGGTCTAAGGCATGAACTGTCTTTAGTCACTCGAACGCTGGGATCTTAGGTTCGAATCCCATTCATGGCATGGATGTCTGTGTTTGTGTTCTGTGTGCAGGTAGCGGCCTTGTGACAGGCTAATCCCTCGTCCAAGGAGTCCTGCTTCCTGTGTAAAAAAGATTACGAAACTGAAGAAGAGACCAGGGTCCAACAAATGGCTGTAGTGCCATTGATGAATGATTGAATTAAATTCTTACTATCTAAGTCTTGCTTGTTACTCCTCACCCTCGAACAGAGAGTGCTACAACAGGAATGAAGTATAGTAATGTTTCCTGTTAGGTGGCAAATAATTAATTTGACAGATTTGAGGTTTTCACGGCGGTGACTATGAAGGATGCCGTCTTCTGGGATGTGACGCCGTGTGAACCGACGTTTTAGAGGAACGTATCGAAGTCTGCAGTTTTCAGTCACCTGCTAACGCTGGTTCCTCGCTCGCAGATTTTTCTACCCTGAAGATGGAGGCGATACGTTCCTTCAAAGTGTCGGTTTACACAAATCTACACCGCGCCACATCCCAGGAGACAGTATTCTTCAATTAATTTGACAGTTTACCGGAACTTGTGTTTTTAATTTTCAAGCTAGTATTATGCTAGGAGTATATTATAATAATTTTATAATGATTTTTATGCTTTGTTCACATAATCCTCAAATGCGGAGTTGACATTAAACTGTTCCAGTCAGTTGTTATTAAAGAACATCGAGGATAATCAAAGTTACCTCAAAACCACAATTTTGGACCACATTCTGAGTCAGTTTAGTATAGTTCTTATCCAGTCGTTTATTTTTAAAATTTATATTTTGTTGTTATATTCTTTATTACTTTTTGTAATTCCGAATGAACTGCCTGCAGAAAGGTTTTTCACCAACATTATGTACGATTTTCTTGGATATGCATCACCCATCTAAACCTTATATTAACATTTTGACCCCATTATGATGAGAATACAAATTGTATTCTATACGGATCCTTAACACTTCACTCATTATAACAGATAGGAAGGTTGACCACTTGTTGACCGGTTCCGGCCTCATTTATCCAGTAGTCTTTGAGCAATACGCTTCTATTTATCACTCAGATATCCTATTGCAGAATCCGAGAGTCTCACAGCAGTGGTTATGAAGAGTTATATCTTCTGAGAAATAATGCTTTGTAGTCTGTGAAAGTGAAACGAAGTTTCGGAGGAACTTGTTGCTCCCAGCTTCTGGGTCGAAGAACGAGATAAGAAAGAACCCAATACTGATAAGGTAGCAAGCATTTCGGTTGACTTCAACTGGCTGCACGGCATTATATTCCAGAAGATGGAACTCTTCAGAGATCCTAACATTTTCAGTATGGTGCACTTAATTATCATGTTGCATTAATATTATTGGTTTTGTGCATATGTTCTGCAGTCTCAAATGCAATATTTATTTTTCTCTTACATATAGGATATCTCATTAAGATATATTTTTTATATAAATCAAATAATTGTTTTACTTTCATATTGTAGCTTGTAGATCCGTTACTGGCTAACGACCTCGAAACAAAGAAGGAAACGACATTCGATGCTAGGCAACGGATTCTTAATAGTATGGCATGTAGACCCATTGCTAGGGAACGCGTTGGCAGATACGTTTCCATAGATTCTTGGAAACCAACTCTTTACGGAACACGTGTCCGCGGATACGAAAATGAAAGATATAGATTCTTAAAAATGAAAACGTCGCTGTGGAATCAAAAGGCGTTTCCATGTAAATGAGTGATCAACAAATATTTATTTGGATACCGATACGCTATATAAGCGGCCGTTCAGATAACAAACTCAGGCTATATAACTTTTGTCTCTTGTTAAGAGTAATTTTTTCCGTCCGGAGGCGGGGTCGAATACCTACACCGTAGCCCTGCGGATTGTAGGAGGCGATGAAAAGAGAACCCAGTGCCTGGGGTTATAACCAGGTCACCCTGTTCCTGGGGAGATATAAATACGGGGACCTGACCCTCCAGATTGGGGGAGTCTCGAATCCGAGACAGTAAAATGTGGTCATGAGTCCCGCGGGACTTGGACCTGAGAATGACTGCGCTGCCGAGAGCCAACAACAATTGTAAACTACAGACCCATCCTCTCGTCAGAGAGGATGTTACATAATGACTATAACCGCGCGTGTTCAGTATGAAAATAAAATTACTGGTCATTAGTCTCAAGGGGCTTGTTGCCATTACAAACTCTTTGGCGGTAAACTGCCAGTCACAAAGTAACTATTACTCTGACTCCGAACCAAGTCAGTCGCAATAGAAGACAGAAGCCAGGAGAAGGCAGTAGAAGACAGACTAGAAGAGAAGTCAGTCATAGTTCAGATCAGAATAGAGATCAGGTCACATCAGATCAGAATTAGGCTGAAGATTTATTGTGCTATTGTACCTGATTGTGTTGTAAGAGATTGTAAGAAAGGTGTTAACAAATCCAATCATCCAATCCAAAAGCAGTTATTATTAATAACGCATCATAAACTCGTAACAATAAGCAAATATACGTTACTGGGTAACGTCTTCGCAAAAATATCGTTCCCACGGAAACGATTGGAGTACAATGAACGGTGTTTTCTACAAATTCCGAGCCTACATGCTATACCCCAGACAAGTTGAGAAGTTAGTCAGTTGTGAGTCTGTGAAGAGAATACTTGGTCGGTGCAGTTGAAGAATCTGCATTGTTAGAAGCCGTTACCAGGGAACGACTGGTGAAGGTACGGCAGGCTGGAAAAGAGTCAGGTGTGCTGCAGTTATCTGTAAAATATGGAGATTAGCAATGGCGCTATAATTAAGTGTAGTTACAAGTCGTGTGTTAAAGTGGTCTGTAAACTCAATCTCCATTCCAAACCCCGTCTAAAGTCACGCACACTCGTGGAAGTATTAAAAAATATTTTTCACGGCCTTAAAATAAACAATATAATGCTAAACTCCAGTTTTTAGATAGAAGGTGATGAGTGAAGAATTGTTAGCTGAGACATTCAATTTGCAAATGCCTTCGTTTTGCCTAATGGGGCTATTCTGATTCAGCACCTGATGTAATTACTAAGCAGGAAACCCCATCTCTTCCCCTTCCGAAGTCAGTCCCTGTCAAAATGTTTTAGCTTAATCCTTAAGCTAATAGAGACGTCTGTTCCATGGTAGGGCGAGCAACGAGTGGGATGATGAACGCAGATTTATAACTCTCACAAACATCTACGTTCGTGACGAGATACGAAACCACGATCCTGTGTTCGAGTTGGTAACGTCGTGAATGGTATAGATCGCTCGGTTACTGTGAGCAGTATATTTGATGCTTTAAAGCTGAACTTTCATGATTACAAAATCTTGGCTATATATAACCATATGCGAGATAATCGCAGAATTTTAATAGCATTAATGGACTATATTATCACGTGTGTGTGATAGTAGACGGGGTTTGAATTGGTAATTGGATTTATTGATCACTTACAGGTCGTAAAAAGAAGTAATTATGGTGCTGTCACTAATTCACACACTTTACAATTCTCTATAGCACACACTAAGTTATTTTGGTCTGCTGTGTCTTCACCAGTCCTTGCCTGGTAACGGCTTCCAATGGTGGATGTTCCCCTTACTCTGGGTACTCGAATTATCCCAGTGCCTCAGCTACCAGCTTCTAAACAGCAGCGGCTCACAAGGATTGGACAGAAACATTCCTCTAATTAAATCACTCACTCAGTAACAAACTCGCTCCATTCTACTATACTGCACTGCACTGCACAGTACTAACTTAACTGAACGAGAGTCTATGTTAGACGGTTAGTCGGTCAGTCTGTCTTGAAGTAAAGTACCCATCTGGGGCTTACGACCAGATTTTTATTACTGTCAGACAGTTGCGTGTTTCAAAGTCAAAGTTAAAGTCACATTGCGACTGATGGTCATTCAATCGGTAAGTCTTGGTGTCGAGCCCCCATATGGAGCTCATGATCAGATATTCATTACTGTTTGACAGTTACGGTCTTGTTTTTGTAGTGTGCCATCTCTGACGAGAGGACAGGTCTGGCTTTTGTATATGCTGTTGGTCCTCGCCAGCACAGTCTTTCTCGGGTCCGAATCCCTTAGGACACGCGACCATATTTTGTTATCTCAGATTTGAGACTTCCCTTTTCGTCGCCTCCTACGACTCGCAGGGTCACGGTGGAAGTATTCGACCCCGCCTCTACACGGGTAAGTTGGTATGAAGTTTGCAGGATATCAGCCCTGTTAGCACACAATTGTCGTCATATTTTCATTTTGCTTCTATGAAATCACAAACCTTCCACATTAGGCAAACAATCGACCCGAACCGATAGCCACGATCAATGTCTGTGAGTGTCGCACAAGAACCTAGTTCACCTACCCTCTCCGACAAGTGGGTGTTACCCGTGACGTTTTCTCTCTGGGCCCTCGCGCGTTGTTTGCCACTCATGAAAATATTCTTCATATCGATCATAAATGGCTCACTGGTAAATAGGTCATCCGGTGACATCACAAAAGCTTTCATGCTTGTGGCGTCATCTCCTGCCAATTTTACTTGTCGTACTTTAAAATTATTCCTCGCTTTTATATCGTCAGCTCACTGTTAGTATTTGGTTACCATAAGACAAAGAAAGACGTCACCACTGCAGCATATGAAAGAACTGCGATATATAAAAATATTTTGGAATTAAATTATTATTATTATTACCTGTTTAGCTCATTTTAAACACTGAAGATGGGACGAAAAGTTCCTGCTAAACGTACGTTGATCTTCAATTGACTCCACGGCGTTATATTCCAGAAGGTTGACCTCTTTATAACCACAAGAGACGTTTTATGAAAAGTGTGAAGATATCGTATTATTCCACACCCTATAATCGCTACCTAGCTCCACATGTAGGGCTAAATTGGCAGAAGATTTAATTTCTCAGGCTTTGCTTATTTCGGATGGAAATGCTGAAGTGTGTATTTTCTGCTAGAAACAATCCTGAAGCTATATTACTAAACCGTGGGAGATGTTAAACTGCTGGGTCCCTATTTGTTGCACCATGGTTCATTTGAATATTTATACGGACAATCAGTAGCGTAGTTGCCTCAGACTCTGTACTACAAGCCGGAAGGTCGCGGGTTCGAGTCCCGATGAGGTGGATTTTTTTTCCAATTGACCTAATCCTTGCAGCCACATTATGGTACCGGTTTCGACCAGCCTCTAACAGAAATGAGTACCAGGAATCTTCCTGGGGTATAAAGGGCGACCGGCGCGTAAAGCTGACAAACTTACAGCCATCTGTGAGCCAGTTGTCTAGAAAAATGTGGGAGCCTCGACGTCTCACAGCCTTATGGGCCTTTACGGTCTGTTACAGGGATAGCTTTTATTGTCCCTGAACGACAAGAAGTGAACAGAGAAAGCGACTGTCTAGTATTGGTGGGTGCCAATTTTGTACATATTCCCAAACGGCTTCGTGAAGTTATAACATTCACACAAGTTCGTATGTGTTCTTTATTTATATCATTAATATTCAAGTGTTTCTTCTTCCCACATAAAGCAAACCATGTTGCGTGAAGAGGACCGAGACAGGTAGAGTGCACGAGGAACAGGATAAATGTATACAGAAGTTTAGTTAGAAATCCTGAATAAAGATACCACTTGGAACACTTAGGCGCAGGCGAGAGTGTCGGTATTAGAAAAGGATGTCGGGAACGGATTGGCTTCAACTCGTTCAGGACAGGACCCAGTAGTGGGTTATTGCGAATGTGGCAATTTAAAGTTTGGGGCCCATAAAACGCTTGTCGTTTCTGAACGCGAGAAGAAACTGTCAGCTTCTCAAGAGTTTAGACCTTAGCCAGAAACCTGGTTTCTGTCACGCCTGCTAAGTTTCATAATTTATGATACAGAATTCCTCTACCCATCTTCATGCTGGCGTTAGTCAGTGGCCTGGTTTCTGTCACAGATGTCGAGTTTAATAATTTGTGATAGAGAATCCGTAAGTTCATCTGGATGGTGGCATAGCGGTAACACTCAAGATTCGTATTCAAGAGGTACAAGGGTCGAATCTCCTGATCAAGATTTTTCTTGATTTTCGTCAGTTCTCCGAAGCAACTGCCGGGATAGTACCTCAATTGGTTTCAGTCATTTCCTTCGAAATTCTTTCAATTAATTATTCGTCTGCCAACCTGCCGTTGGATGCTGTATGGTCTAGCTACTGTGACGTGTATAGTCGTTGCTAGGCAATGACTTGCTAAACACATTCCGGCAGAAGCAAACGCAAATAACAGTAGGAAATATATTGCTAGGCAAAGGCACAATAAACGAGGAACTTCATAACTTATACTCTTCTCCAAGTATAATTAGAATGATCAAGTCAAGGAGGATGAGGTGAGCAGGGCATGTATCACGAATGGGGGGACGAGGAATGCGTATAGGATATTTGTAAGAAAGCCAGAAGGAAAGAGACCACTGGGAAGACCAAGACATAGGTGAGTGGACAATATTAAAATGGATCTTAGAGAGATAAGATGGGATGAAATGGATTGGATTGATCTGGCTCAGGATAGGGACAAGTGGAGGGCTCTTGTGAACACGGCAATGAACCTTCGGGTTCCATGAAATGCTGATAAATTCTTGAGTAGCTGCAGAATTGGCGGCTCCTCCAGAAGGGCTCGGCTCCATGAGTAACTAACAGTAAGTAAGTAAAGGCGCAATAAACACGCCTCGTCAACATTAGAGGCTTTGTTTCCTGCGTGGTCCGTGCAAAGTGGTTATAAAACGTGTTCGGCAACATAGAGTAGTAGTAGTAGTAGTAGAAGTAGTAGTAGTGGTAGTAGTAACAGGAGCAGCAGTAGTAGTGGGGGAAATGAAGAGTCAACTTTCAGGAGGTCAGGAATTAGGCCATGAAACGAAGACTTCATATGTGATATGAAGTGACAGTGAGACAATGACACATCCGTTGCCAGGATACGACTAGTGAAGACCGAGAATCCTAGTGCGTGTATAACGGTGAACTATAAAGTATCTGATTCAGAAAACCCCTGTAATTACCTGTAGTCCCTAGTTTTAAATATATAATGGGCAATAAATCCAATCATGCAATCCAAAACACCGTCTATAGTTACTAATACACGTGGCTCTACTAAGAATGTCGTAAAATAACCCATAAAGAAATTCTGTTCCATTACGATGGCTGCTACAAAGAAGACGTGAGGAGTGGACTCTTAGCCCTAATGACTACGATGTTAATGACTACGAATCTGAATTCAGTCGAAGTTAATTAATTTTGTCTCCTATTACAGATGGGCAGCGTCATTCAGTGCCACATACTTCACCTCTCCGGTCGCATCAGAGCTGAAGAAACTCTTCTGTATGGTAAGCTGCATATAAGTATTCACAGTACACATTGACTTCTAGAGCTCTGTGATGACTGTAGTGTCAGTCCAGTTCCCCTACATAAGCCATGCTTAACTGTAGATTTCACTAGTTTACAATTCCGTAAGAACAAAAATTTTATCACGGATCTTTATTACTCTTGGTGCAATCTAGCGATGGGTCAGCCATGTAAAACATGTCAGAGTATTATAACTATTCAAAAACAATGAGAACAAAATAAGTATCCGTTTATTATTATGAGATAAATGAAAGTTACCTACATGAGCTCTGAGATTTTCGCAGCAGTGATTGTCAGTGTTTTGTTGCACCCTGTATAGGGAGTAAAACCATTCAGTTTTAGATTTATTCCGTTATTCTACGGAAGAGAGACCCAGACGTACAATATGCTAAGCTGATTTCTTCTTTAGTTTGGAGTGCTCTAGGTTTGTCATCATGTATTCCTTTTGGTGATACGAACGTTTCGCCACTGTGTCTCAGGCAGAGTTTGTCTTACTTACTGCCAGTGTTTTTGTTACCACCTTACCACATTTAACTGTAGAGGAAACTTCTTTTTGGCAGAATATGAATTCGGAATATCAAACATACGGTGTTGCTTACCCCTCCGCTTTGTGCCAAAATGTTATCGCGTGTATAAACCTGTGATATTGTAAATCCAGTTTGCCATTAAACTTGTCCACTAACTTTAATATTTCCTCTTGCTTTATCTAAGAACATGAAGATTAAAACGATAAAAACAGAATTTATCTGCTGTTATGTATCGAAAAACTTTATCTCTCACATTATGGGAAATTTAACGCATGATGCTGAGAAGAATATATGAACGTATAAGAGAGAAAGCAAGAGAAATCCATTGAATGTAGCATTTTAGGGAGTTTCACAATTTCTTGTATTCGACTAGTATTAAGAAAATAGTCAAATGAAGGAAAATATGATGGGGTTTTGTGGCGTGGCACACATGTGAGCGGAGATAAATGCACACGGATTTATGCGGGCACGTTTGGAAGGAAAATATCACTTCGAAGACCTAAGCATAAATGGGAGGATAATATTAAAATAGATTTTATAGAAATGGAATGGAACGCTGTGAAGGATTCATGTGACTAATGATATGGACCATCTACTCGCTCTTGTAAACACGGTAATGAACATCCTGGGTTCTATAGAATGATGAGAATTTCTTGACTATCTAGGCAAATCGGACTCAGATTCATGGAATTAGATTTTGCTCTCAACAGGAAAAATTCACTTCTATTTCTGTGTTCATTTCAAGACATTTCTTTTTCTGTTGAAAACTGTTCTCTGTGTCGCCCTTCAAGTACACTGATTTCTGTATGCCTTCATATTGAAAACATCCGCATTCTGCCCACAGAGTGTATTTATGGAATGATTCTGAGAATACAGTGAATTATTTCCACATACATTATTAACCGTTATGTCGTAATGGAGAGGCATCGTGCTTTCCTTGAGGTAGAAATTAAATTTAAAGTAGTATTTAAATTAGTTTAAGGCTGAAAGTGGTCAGATTGTTAAATTCAGGAATATTTTCAGTCCACAAAAAATACGCGGGTGCAGTGCAACTGCGCTGGGATCGTGAAGAATGAACGATTTAAAGAGTACGCTGATAATATATTCTGTGGGTGTCCAACTCCACGATTGTTTGATTATGAGAGGCGGGTTCTATATCCACATTTAAGTGACACCCACGACAATCCAACCATAGCCTCCTTTCGTCTACAAGATCGTCTAATCCTCATAGAAGCATGACTAAAGAAATGGAAAATCAAGGTAAACGAATCAAAGTCCACACAAACAACTTCACCCTCCGAAAAGGCACTTGCCCCACAGTGCAAATAAATCACATCAACATACAACCAAAAGAACAAGTCAAATACCTAGGATTAACATTTGACAACAAACTAAACTGGAGACAACACATAATCAAGTAAAGGAAACAGATGGACCAAAAAACCAAAGAACTCATAGGAAGAAAATCCCACCTCTCCATCGAAAACAAGTTACTAATCTACAAAACAGTCATCAAGCCTATATGGACATACGGCATAGAACTCTGGGGCTGCGCCAGCAAATCCAACATCGTCATTATGCAGCGTGTCCAGTCCAAAATACTCCGAACCTTCGCGAACGCACCATGGTATGTATCCAACCGCACCCTACATACCGATCTAAAAACTCCTTACGTAACGGAAGTCATCCGAGAGAACAGCACCAAGTACTTCAGCAAACTAGAAAATCACTACAACCCACTTCTTCAACCACTACTACAACCTCATGAAAATCGAAGACTGAAAAGAATTTGGCCATCAGATCTAACGAACTGAGGAAAACATCACTGGATGTTTATTCCGCTCACGCCAGAAGATTGTACAATAAATAGTTACAAATTGTACAGCAATGAGCACATTGACTAATAGATTGTACAGTCTGATTGTCAATAAAGGAGAGAGAGCAAAAACATTTAAGTGAGTTTTGTCTGGGTATGTGAATGTTGGGAGATTTACTTTATATAAGATATTTTTATTTCAGAAGGAACTATTCATTTTCTGATTTCAGAGTACAATGAAAATAATAATTTAGGATCATTCTGTACAACAAATACATGGCTACAAGAGTAATGCGATTCTAAATTATTATCGGGGTTTCCGGCGGGAGTTACGAATTACTCTGTGTACATTATTAAAAAGGCATGGATCACGGAAGTCAACTTTTACAAACTCAATATCTTTAGTCCGCAAACGAACTATACCGACCGAACGACCGTCGCTTGTCGGTGAAGTTAGTGCCAAATTTTGCGGATAGATGGTGTCGCGTTGTCAGCCCAATGAATCCCCACGGCCGTAATTTCGGTTTTCTAGACCGGAGCCGCTACTTTTCCATTCAAGTAGCTCCTCAGTTATCCTCACTAGGCTGAGTGGACACCGTTCACTACTTCTCATAAAATCTGGAAGCGCCGGGAATCGAACCCGGACCTCTGGATCTATAGCCATGAACTCTGACCACTAGACCATAGAGTCGAGTTTTACGTGAAAGATAAAAAGCTATTTTTGAATTGATTTAAAGGCTTTGCCGTGTTAAATTGAGATTCTTCTTGGGATGAACTTCTGAACAATGTACTTTTATCGTCTCCAATGTAGAGTTGCTCTTCTGTGCTAGTAGCATCGTCTCGGGCTATATGCCAACTCCGGCGGCTAAAAACAACAGATCCTTCAGAGTGCATCTCTATCACCATCATCAAGTTCTGATATCTGACTGACGTTTCAGAGAACATTTCTCTCGTCATCATCAAGATCTGATGTCACCAGACATTAGACGTCATACCATGAAGAAGGGGACACAGATTATCGCTGAAACGTCGATAGTGTTTAACAGACTGACACGGTTGTTAGCTCTGGAAATGGCTGTTGGAGCTTCAGATCTTTCGCTGCGAGAGGAAAGCAACGTCTTAATGATATTTGTGTCTAGAAGGAAAACATAGCAGAAATAGTGCTCAGTCGTGCAGTCAGATTTGTAGGAAAATAAATTAGCTGCTGTGGGGCCAGTTGATAGGAAGTGTAATTTGAATTGCTCACCCAGGCCCCATAACTTGGAAAATGATCTTAAATAATTTGAATTATGCCTAAGTGACACCTACACAGATGCTCACAACCCCACTAAAGCGTTGTAACTGCCCACAAACGAACAGTATACTATAATAGTAGTACAGTGTATGGAGTTGTCACACAGTAATTAACGTCACAACAGCTACACCTCTAAATGTCCATTTCCATATAATATTCCACAATAGTTTAAATGCATAGGAGAAGTTTCTAAAAACTACATGCTTAATGTAGACATATGTGTATATACGACAGAACAGGAATTAGATCATTGTAGATTTCTCGTATGAGCAGACTCACGTCTGTCCCGATCCAATCAATACAAAGTGTTCAGAAAACAACAGGTGAATAGTGAACAGTGAGTATTTTCAGTAAACCACGAGAGTGAACCAGTTCCTCCACATGCACCGCGTTACTTGGGTTTTGTTATCAGCATAACCAAGTCTGCATGTAAACACTGTCAGGTTTGAGGAAAGTTAACATATTGCCTTCACGGTCTGTCATCGCGTATGTGAAAATGTAAACTAGCGGGCAACAACACTATTCGTGCAATTTTCTTTGTATGGTTGCATCCTGTTTATGTTCCTTTCATGTGGAAAGAGGTAAAGTTGTCCCTGTGATAAATCAGTTAAGCACTATGCTTTGAAGATACATAGATGGAGTGGAGGTATATTTCCACAATATATGACCTCGGTACTTGGGGTGTAATTGGTCAGTTTCACGCCCCTGCCGCTTTACTCACAGGGAAAGAGCCCCTGGTATCCATTCGGTAAGCTTTGTGGGCCCCACAGCCGATCTGGACGTTTTAGAGAAGAGAAAGATCTTACCCCTGGCGGGAATCCAACCCCCGCCGTCCAGCCAGTAGCCCTTCACTATGCCTGCTGAAATATCCCTTCGTAATATTAACCGTTACACAAACTTATGTTAAGAAACATTCTAGTTTCTTATTTCTGACTATACACTGCATGTTTTGACCGTAAATATTTATAACTAGCTGAAAAATATAAATACACAAGAAGTATTTCTTAGCATAAGTTTGTGTGGCGGTTAATGGCACGATTTGAACGTTCACATGTCTGGAATTAAAAATTTAAAGCGAACAGAGGAGTTTAGTTCTCTTCTCAAAAGTCTGAAGATTGATCAGCCCAACTACCTCATGTCTGCTGTACTATATATTATTACTGTGTAATGCACACAAAGAGCAAAGCGTTCTTTTGTCCGTATCGCCCGCATTCTCGTAAAGGATATACAAAAACAAACTCCGTGGCTTGAGTCCGCAAGCGAACTATACCGACCGACCACCGCTTGTCGGCGAAGTTAGTGCCAACTTTAGCGGATAGAGGATGTCGCGTGGTCAGCGCAAAAGGTCCCCACGGCCGTTAATCTCGGTTTTCTAGACTGGAAGGGATATTTCCTTGAAATAGGTCCTCAATTATCTTCACGAGACTGAGTGGACCCCGTTCCAGGCCCACTACTTCTCAGAAAATCTGGTAGCGCCGAGAATCGAACCCGGACCTCAGGATCTGCAGTCAAGAACTTTGACCACTATGCCACAGAGGCGGTCCTCGTGAAGGACATCCTACAGAAAATACGACAAATTAAAGAAGCTTCCCTCTCACCGAGCTATCGTTGGGAAATACAATGTTACTCCTTTAGTAACTAAGTACAGCATGCCAAGATTCTAATGCGACGTACAATTTCTCCGATGTTTCTGTGCTCTGAAGATTTTCATTGCAGCGGCTTAAGAGTATTTGGTACTGTGTATCTGATTTCACAATTTGCCTGTCACAACCGGTATCCCAAAGGGTAATGTTTATAGTGCGCAGACGTACAACACAGACTTTGTTCGTTGTAGGAAAGAAAGCTCGGAACGTTTCCAAATCATCAGTTTGAGTCCAAATGAATTTCTTTGTCCAGTATATTACGTGATTTCTGTCGCATTCGGGGAGCGCCCAGTGCTCGGAGAAAAACAATATTGGCAATTCCACTCACAGTAGTGGAAAACCATTTGCTCGGGGGAAATTCGAATTCGTAGCCATTTCTAGGAATCGGGAAAAACGCCGAGTATCCATTACAGATATTTCTATACGGGCACGCTCGCACTATTTAATCGAATCCAAACCGAGAGCAGTTTAAGATTTTACAAAACAAAAACTTAAATACTTACTACATGCCACCAGACACCGTACTCGGATAACAGGACACGAGAACCCGCTAATCGTTGAATTAACCCAGCAGCAAGACGACTGAGGACAACCTGGCCAGAAGACTTATGTAACTAAAAGGTAGAGTACTGCCACTGGGCAGCTGCCGCCTTCACGACATAAGCACCCACCGCATTTACTTATTACTTACAGTGGTCAAGTAGATTGTAAATTGACGTAAATTAAAAAAAAATACTTACTTACTCATGGAGCTGAGCCCTTCTTGAGGAGCCGCCAATTCCTCAGCTACTCAAGATTTTCCCAAAATTTTATCGAACCCGAAAGTTCATTACCTTGTTCACAAGAGCCCTCCACTGCTCCCTATCCTGAGCTAGATCAATCCAATCCATACCATCCCATCCTATCTCTCTAAGATCCATTTTAATATTGTCCACCCACCTAGTCCTTGGTATTCCCAGTGGTCTCTTTCCTTCTGGCTTTCCCACTAATATCCTATACGCATTCCTCTTCTCTTCATTCGTGCTACGTGGCCTGCTCAATTCAACTCCTTGACTTGATCATTCTTATTATACTTGGAGAAGGGTACAGGAGTATGGAGCTCCTCATTATGCAGTTTTCTACAAAACAAACACTACCGTATTTTATACAGGTCATGTACATACTGTGTTCTGGATAACGAACCAAGAGAGACTCTCAAGAACTGAGAATGTGACCAGGTTGGGAAACAAGGAATTCAAATAGAATTTTCATGGTAACAGGAGATGATCACTAGAAAAACCTAGAACGAAAAAAGAGTATAATATTAAAATGGAGTTATTCTTTTTATTTTTCCCATGGGTTTAGACTGAGTCCACTTGGTACTGCGGCAACTGTTTGGCCTTATGTACCAGCCCCAGATGATAGATGATGGTGATGATGATTGTGCAGCAGTCGGTGGGATGAGAATTGGCAGCGGAATCCGAAATAAACGAAGAAAACCTGCTCCAGTGCCACTTTATCCACCACAAATCCTACATGACCTGACCGAGACTCAAACCCGGGCCGCTGCGGTGGGAAGTCGGCGAAACCGGAGTACTCGAAGAAAACCTGCCCCGGCGCCACATTGTCCACCACAAATCCCACCTGACCAGACCCGGGATCGAACCCGGGCCGCCGCGGTGGGAAGCCAGCGACTAACCGCTTGAGCTGTGGCGCGGCCGGGCTTTGGCTTTATCGGTGACGTGCCTACAGATTGAACTGCCTGACTGCTAGTTATACTTTAATGCGTTGTTCCACCCTACTACACGTGATGACTGGAATGTCTGGATGTCAGACTTAGCTTATGCTCATTGTGCCAGAGTATCTGTGATTCTGTTAATTCGCAAAGCGTCACATTATGTGTGTTGCACTGATAGTATTGAAATTGAGTTGTATTTATAATTTTAACCCGGGTCTCTTTCCTTGCCAAAGGAATCGGTGAAAGATACTATTTAATACTTTCTTACATACGATAGACCTTGACTACGTTACGAAATCAATTGTTCGGTAGATCATTGTTGGCCGATAATTTTACAAGATATGACATGTATGCTTTACAGATCTCAAGCCAACTACTTGCATGAAATCAGTACTTCAGGAACATTACGTATAACTTGTGTCGCTGCCCCTGTAACTTATAAAAATGTAATCAGTACTGGCCAGGCCTTTTCCGAGATAACAGACATTCAGTTATTGGGCTGCTTATGCGCGTACGGCTATTTTTCTGAAGATATGAAATATGCAGTTTTTGTTAGAGCAGTGGTCTCCATAAACTAGTTAAATGGAATCACGATCGTTATAGCTACTTCGAGAAATTCGTTACTTCGTATTTTGAGGCCTGTCTGGTGGGCCCATAGTTTTGGAACTGGAATGTCCGTATTCAACGGGCACTGACATTTGATAGATGAGCTCTTAAATGCCGAATAAAAATAAAATTATTCAAACACTAGTGAGGGCACATACTGTGTGTAGACACGTTGACAGAGGAGCTGAAAACGTGTAAATCCCTCAAAATCTCTAGAGCTATATTTTTCACCATTAGAATATTTTATAATATATATGAATATCACATTAAAATGCTGGCTCACATTTCCCAGTGGTAGCCATTCTCCCTGTCTACCCTACCTTAGGATTTGCGTTGAGGGACCGATGAAAGCCATGGGAAAACCAGTCACAATAGCTGGTCTCAGCCGACATTTGAATGGGCGACTTACAGACTACGTAATTTTTTCTTTTTTAATGCTAGTGGGGTGGGACTAAGTCCCTTGTACTGCGGCCACTTCTGGCCTATTGTACCAGCCCCAGATGATAGGTGAGGGTGATTGTGGAGCAATTGGTGGAATGAAGATTGGCAGGGGAAACCGAAGTACTCGGAGAAATCCTGCCACAAATCACACTTGACCAGACCCGGGATCGAACCCGGCCCGCCGCGGTGGGAAGCCAGCGCGGTCTCTTATAGACTACATAACACAAGTTCTCACCATTACGACTCGGCGTTTCTGTTCGTGGTATTGATTCCAGTTACGTAAAGGAAACAGGTATTGATTTTCGAAAAGATTAAGAACGATTAAGGGGAGGTAAATGGAAGGGAATTCATAGCAGATGTTGAATGAAATATTCAGTGGCAGTGGAACTGTCAGTTTGTTTCATAAGGTGAACATTTGGAGAGAGATCTCGTGTGGCGCTTGTCAACATACTGTATTAAACGAATCGAATTTAGGCAATGCTTCCCTTCCAGCGTCTATTCAGAAGAGCGAGGTGACCTACAGGTGCTCCTCATCTATTCACTACTAGATCATATTTAGCTTACCACATTAGGCCGCGCCATAGCTCAAGCGGTTAGTCGCTGGCTTCCCACCGCGGCGGTCCGGGTTCGATCCCCGGTCTGGTCAAGTGGGATTTCTGGTGGACAAAGTGGCGCTGGGGCAGGTTTTCTCCGAGTACTTCGGTTTCCCCTGCCAATCTTCATTTCACCAATTGCTCCACAATC
>NW_019729898.1:734166-827133 GCF_002891405.2 Cryptotermes secundus | reverse complement strand
GCTGGTACAATAGGCCAGAAGTGGCCGCAGTACAAGGGACTTAGTCCCACCCCACTAGCATTAAAGAAAAAAATACCATACGCTGCTTGTCGGCGAAGTGAGTGTCAACTTTAGCGGATAGAGGGTGTTGCGTGGTCAGTGCAAGGAATCCACACGGCCGTTAATTTCAGTTTTCTAGACCGGAGCCGCTATTTCTTTGAAATGGCTCCTCAATTTATCCTCACGAGGCTGAGTGGACTCCGTTCCAGACCCACTACTTCTCAGAAAATCTGGTAGCGCCGGGAATCGAACCCGGATCTCTGGATCTGTAGCCAGGAACTCTGACCACTATACCACAGAGGCGGTCGCTATCCAAATACAGGACAACACAAACATAGAATAAACGCATATATATTAAACATCCATGGCTTAAGTGGGATTCGAACCCACGATTCCAGCGTCCAAGCGAGCGAAGACAGTTCATGCCTTAAACCGCACGGCCGCTGTGATCGGCTATGAAGCCATGTATCCTGTTATGTCCCATACCATAAGTACCGATGTGAAGTCCTCAAATCCATCACAACTAATCAATCCTTTCAAGACGCGGTAAAAATTTTATATCATGTTTAGCAATGAGTGTTGTTAATGACTGAGGTAGGATGAGATTAATTAGAGGCCGGAATTGCTATTCTATTCACAGTCTCCTCACCTTCTCTCTAAATGCGTAACCTGATGTTTTATGTAAGTTTGAAACGTGATTTGTTTCTTCGAGGGAAGAACATAGATTCAGGGTGTTTCAGAATAAAGCAAGGTAAAAAATTAAAGCCATCCCTGTTACAGTCCGTGGAGGCCCATAGGATTGTGAGACGTCTAGGATTCCACATTTTCTACACAATCGGCTCACAGATGGAGGTAAGGTTGTCAGCCTTAGCGCCTGCCACCCTTTACCCCCCTCCCCCAAGAAGATTCCTGGTACTCACTTCTGTTAGAGACTGCGTCGACCCCAGGGCCATTGTGCGGCTGGAAGTGTTAGGACAATTGAAAAATCCATTGACATCATCGGGAATCGAAACAGCCATCGTCCTGCTTGTAGCATAGTGCCTCAATCAGCTACTCTACCGCATGCCCCAAAAATAAAGTAATAGGGAGAATATTTGGACCAAAAGATGTAAGACTAATGTCGAAGGATCGGAGAAAATCACGTACTGACAGTCTTCGTAATTTGTGTTGTTAGCCTAATACGGTTAGGACTGTTACATCAAGAAGGATGCGCCGAGAGGGTTATGTATCGTGTCTTCCGCATCTGATCCAGACAACGATTATTAATAACGAAAATAAATTACAAAGTTATCTGTCAATAAAATTGCTAGCGTCATCTGGAGAGGTCGGCTTCGGGTACGTCATACCGTTTGTGTGTACCCCCGATAGTGAGCAGTGTCCAACGTAATTACAACAGAGCGAATCGAGCGTTGTCGCAGGAGTTACTAAACATAAGAAGATAAACGTCAGTCAGGATGCCCGGTCCTTAAGCTTTGTTCCGGGACACTTTCCAAGACGTGATATATTTCCTTGTATTTCACTGTCGCTTTACCCGCGCTTGAGCATTAAAATCGAATTATTCCTTGAAACGCAATAGAAGATATTACTAAACGCGGGCTACATAATTGGCTCTATAAATCTTGCAGCGTTGTTAACGTCTAGCCATGCGTATAAGCCGCGGAGCCGTGTGCCTTGATCGACTTCACCCATGTCCTGACGTTACATAATAAACCTTCCTGTCTGAGAGTTATGTAACCTGTTCTACACGCTTCTCCACCCCCTGCCAGGGTTTTGACGATGACAGATTGAATTAATGTTCAGCAAAACAGACAATACGGGCTACACATTAGTGTGGTGGTGGTCAAGCTTGCAAAGCGAGGACGAGCTTTGAATTGCCACTTCTGCATGCATTTACTGCCATGCGCTATGATGGTAAAGCTTGGGCCGCGCCATAGCTCAAGCGGTTAGTCTCTGGCTTCCCACCGCTGCGGCCCGGGTTCGCTCCCGGGTCTGGTCAAGTGGGATTTGTGGTGGACAAAGAGGCGCTGGGGCAGGTTTTCTCCTAGTACTTTGGTTTCCCCTGCCAATCTTCATTCCACCAATTGCTCCACAATCACCCTCACCTATCATCTGGGACTGGTACAATAGGCCAGAAGTGGCCGCAGTACAAGGGACTTAGTCCCACCCCTCTAGCAATAAAGAATGATGGTAAAGCTCCACTCATTGTCTAAGATACGTTTTAATATTATCTCCCGATTTCATTATTGCCTTTAGTTATCATCAGGTGAAAGTAAGCTGTGTTTAACTATTTAAACAATACGCCATGAAGATGTATGGGGACTGGATGTATAGATCCACGTATTCGGAATTAATGATAAGTTAATATGGGGGTTATAGGGACTTAACTAAACTGGTACAGGATAGGGACCATTGGAGGTTTCGTAAGAACACAGAAATGAAGTATAAGGTTCCATAACATGCGAAATTCTGGAGTAGCTGAGGGACTGGCAGCTTCTCCATAAGAATGCAGCTCCATGAAGTTCGCTGGTTAGTTTGATTGCTTTACTCATGAGTGTTACTTGGCAAGCCCTCTCAACGTTTCCCATCTGAAAGTGCCCCAGCGATATTAGGGTAAAGCAGAATATGGAATTCATTGTTATAGAGTTATGTCCGTTCCACGGCCATTTCACCGTTCTTAAATCCAAGTAGGTTTCTCAGCACAGTTACTTTACGACTGGAGGTTTACCTCCAGTCACTTCGTCTTGGCGTCAAGTCGCTCAAGGCTCACGATCAGAGATTTTTTCAACTGAACTATTGCTATCATAATCCTTATGTAATGTCCTCTCAGACGAGAAAATTAGTTTGTTTCTTATGAATATGTTTGGCCTTTCGTCAAGTGTACTTATAGCGCATTTAACGTATTGTAATGCGCTATATGTAGCCGTTGCGCAGCGATGGACGTCATATATAACACTACACAGTATCTTCCAATTCTGCTGTGCTGTCGGAATAAGTCATAAAGTTTCTCTCTCATAAAATACTTCCGATAAATTACATTTCTTTTTTTTTTCAAATTAATATTTTGTTTCGTAACATTTCTCTGAATACCCTGAAAAATAGGTACTTACTTAAGGAAACAGATGGAGTAATCTGCCTGAAGTAAATTTCGATGCATTGATTAGAACAGACTCTCTCTGCTTTGCCAGAAAAATGAGGCGGCGCTCCTAAGGAGAGACGTCATAAGGTGACAGGCGGGTACAGTTTGGAGAGGAAAAGATTCACGACTACTTGGCAGATGACACATTCTTTTCTTCTCTTCCTTGGTCGTAATTCACACGTCGTATCCGCAGTCCCTTTTGTCTCCTCTTCCTTCTTTTTATAACTTTTCATATCACGCTCAGATGGATAGTATTTCCAAGTTTGGAACCTCTCCAATATTACGCATAAATTTACTTCTAGTAGCAACATTTTTCACTTGATAATATATCTAAATATCTTGTCGTCCGGCATACTTATAAGGTTAGTATTTACCATACACATTCGGGCATTATTTAGAGCACTTTATTTTTTGCATCTTGTTACACAGCATCTTAATACCCACATATTTCAATTACTCCACACCATCTTCGACAGCTATCCTAAATACCCCATAACTAGATAAAAAACCACTTCTCAGACCGCCATTACAACCGAGAATATATTTACCACTCCTTACCTGACCACAATACTGATACCGTAAATGGCTACAACACAATTTGGATATTGTCGCATAACCAGGAGATACCAGTTCTACAAGATAAAATAACAGCTACTACCTGCCTACAGACTTTTCTCCAACTATAACACACAAGATATTGTCAAGTGTTAAGTGACTAGGCATGGGGTTCGGTTTGGTAATCTGATTTATTTGACTCTAACAAACAGTAACTACAATCAATTATAGCCATTTCACTAATCTCCGTCTTTACAATTCACTACAGCACACTGTCTACTCAGTCTGCTTTTTTTTCACTCGTCGCTGCTTGGTAACTGCTCCTAGCATTGTAGATGTTTCAGCTTCCGTGTACACATCCTTACTGGCTGGCGACTGTGTCCTCATGGTGGCATCTCTTGGTCATATAACTAGAACACCAGTCGTCATGAGTTAGCTGCGAGCCAGCTGTCATCCAGCGAATACGTGAGCGCGGAAGCAAAAGAGTACCCATTGTTGAGGGCCGTTAGCAGACAACGACTGGCGAAACCATGAAAAACTTTATGTGTGCTGCAGTACAGTGATTTGTAGTGTAGAACCATAAAGCTGTTACAGTTACTTGTGGTTACGAGTTATAAGAGTCCAAGAATCCTGTTATAAATCTAACCCTGTGTCTAGTCACTAACACGTGACAATACAAATACATAGTTCGGTCAGATTCACGCTCCGGCTACTTATTTCAAGTGAAAGTGTTCATTGTCCCCTTAGTATTGGAGACCGAGATGGCCCCAGGCTCAAAAAGGACGTGGAAACGAAAGGAAAATCCATGCTTATACCGGGAATCGAATTTCGGTTATGCAATTACTAATTTGAAAGACTAAGCTACTCCACATATTTATTTATTATTCAGTCAGTGAATATCGTTTGTGATTCTGTAAATATGGTTCTTGTGCTTGCTGTCCTAATTTGTTTTTTCTCTCAGATTTTGCCTCATGTTCTTTTTATGCCCTCAGTGCTGTGAGCTCAGTGCGAAATGTCGCAAGGTCTGCGAGAACTGTGTAGGAAGCAAAAGTGTTCTCAACGTCAACAGTGTTTACGTGAGCACTTAAATCTTCTACGAAGATCCTTTTGAATGAGTACTAAAGTAAATGCTCCGTAAACGGCACGTTTCCAGTAAGTAACGGTGTTACGGATGCTTAATGTTCACATCTTCGGGCGTGTTTAATGTCACTTTGTGCACAGTTTAAACGAGCCATGCAGCGAAAACCCTTTGAAGCAGAGTCGTATGGCGGTATGTGATTTTTCCTGCAATTAAACTATACCCTATTCTTAGTGGAAGTTCGCTACAACAGTAGATTTCATTGAGTCGTATCCTGATCAAGCACAATTAAATTCATGCCATTTAAATGTCACTTCATTCTCTAAATATTTAATTTTCTTAGCCCCATATAAATTTTATAGGCAGCCTCGTAGTGTATGAGTGTGTATGAGATATGTACAGAATCAACATTGTACAGGAAGAACGAAGCATAAACTTTACAACCGCACTTCATTGTCACTTCTCGCAACCGTTGGGCGCCACTTCTTGTCCGTTTCGGTAGAACACTTTTGACTCTTCTCAGGGTTGTGCCACGGTAATAACTGGGTCAACACGGAGACTACACATTTAAAGCTAGTCCACTGATAGAAATAAAATACTCTAATTTCTGCTTAATCACCAATTGTTTAATTCAGAAGCAAACACTATATCTTTATTGGCAAATAGGGAGTAATGTGCCCTTTTTTATTATTACCAAAGATTAATCGAACCAAATAAATACTGTTAAATTTAGATAAACTTGGAGAGAGCAGGTAAATGACGTCTGCCTCTGGTGAATCTAAGTGCCAAGTGCCCCTCCCACTGTATAGGATTTGAACCGACAGCCTTTCACACAGACAAGAATAGTCTTCTAATGGCTGATTTTAACTGCCAATTCATCATACCATCAGTACAAGACAATCACATTACTAACTTTTAGAATAAATAGATCCAAAGATATTGAATCCGGGACCCTACATGTGAAAGCGCTTATTTCTTAGTTTAGGGTCTAATTACACCCTCCCGAAGACACTTTAATAACAGCTACCCTATTAGCAAAACAACCTTTACATCTTAGGCAGACTACAGACATGCCTTTTCATAATGGGCCTCGACCCTTTTGCGGTCACCCAAGCTACAGGTAACAAAACAAGGCAGTTGTTCCTGTCTAAATGCGAAACTTCTTAATGGATGGGTCTCTCTTATAAATCAGTCACTCTACTGAAATGACTAAAGTGGAACATAGTGTCCATTAAAGAGTATTAAAAGGTTTGGACGGTTACAACTTTATGTTCAGATACTTTTTTATTAGTCTTATGTTCTTTCGAGACGAGTAAACATAAAGAAGTGAACGTCCCTGAATTTTTAAGCTTGACCACATACAGGTCGTAACTACAATTAATTAAAGCACTTCGAACATTACCGTAATTATAACACATACATTACCGTATTTACGCATGTATAGGCCGCACATTTTTTGCCAAAAATTCAAGAGGAAAACTGGGGTGCGGCTTATATTCGAAATATTCGAAATCACACTTCATTTAAAAAAATTATATTCATAATTATTTCGGAATAATTTCTACTCCTGAAATAATATTCCAAGAAAATTATTTTTTCTATAATTTCTGTCTGAAAATTGTGCTGCGGCCTATACACGCACGCGGCCTATACATGCGTAAATACGGTATTTTATATCTGCTTATACTAGTCGTTGCTAGGTAACAGATCAAAACAATGGCTATTCCTCTGCAAAGTTTCCCTCTCCGTTTCCTGGCAAAGGATTTTAGTACAGGAACTATAACTGTCACACTCCACATATCACTGCACTACAGCACACATAAAGTCTTGAAGGCCTCACTGGCCGACTTCTAATTCGTCTTCAACTACGAACTTCCCGTGGCTATTTCTTAACCGAGAACTGACTGGCTCGTAGCTCCGATTGTCTTCAAGATAACTCCTCTACATAGAACCCACGGATAACGTCGTCTTCTTTTGTTAAGTTTGCGTGTATACAACTTCGTTGCCTAGCAATAGACGTCCCGTTGTTCCGTCGGTTTGCTTGGCACTGACCACATAGAAGACACAGTTTCCCCTATATTGTTGCCACGTTCTTAAGTGGGGAGTTTACCGACCTTCACTTAGAAACGGCAGTTCTTCTGTTGTTGCCTGTATTCGTTACCGTGAGAATGTTTACAGGCATTCCTCTATTGTTATAGAAACGGTCCCTATGTCACATTACTGTTTCTTAAGTGCGAACATGGGTGACGTGACGATAACATACTAATCGCAAATACTGGTCATGTGACTGAGACTACACAACTGAGTAGGCCTGTACGTAGTCTAGACGTTCTTATGTTTTAAATATTAGTACGAAAATAATTGGGGGCAAGCGGTAGCGTAGTTTGTTGAGGGGCTATGCTACAAGCCGGAAGGTCGCGGGTTCAAGTTCCGATGAGGTCATTGGATTTTCTTCGGTTTACATAATCCTTCCAGCCGCACTATGGCCCTGAGGTCGACTCAGCCTCTAACAGAAATGAGTACCAGGAATAAATTAAATAATTTTCCTGGGGAGTAAAGCGCGGCCGGCGCGTAAGACTGACAACCTCACCGCCATCTTTGAGCCGTCTAGAAAATGTGGGACCCTCAACGTCTCACAACCCTATGGGCCTTCACGGCCTGGTACAAGGATAGCTTTACTTTTTACGAAAAAAAAATAATTCAACGATAGAAATATTACATTGCTTAGAAGCGTGAAGAATATCTGATCTTGTTCAGAAATCTAACTATGGCATTATTAATGCAATAGCTGAATCTTCTTATACTTTGTTAATTCTTTCCTACCAGGTTTCTGGAACGTAGGGGCACGTGGTAACGTAGTAGGCTGAGGCACTGCTACAGCCGGAAGGTCGCGGTTTCGAGTGCCGATGGGGGGGATATTTTTAATTGATCTAATCCTTCCGGCCACACTATGGCTCTGGGGTCTCCTCAGCCTCTAACAAAAATGAGTACCAGGAATCTTCCTGGGTGTGAAAGGCAGCCGGTGCGTAAGGCTGATAACCTCACCTTCATCTATGAGCCGATTGTCTAGAGAATGTGGGAACATCAACGTCTCAGAACCCTATGGGCCTCCGCGGCCCGTTATAGGGATAGCGTTACCTTTTACGCAACCAGTTAACTTCGTTACGTGCTGTTCATGTGTCAGGTCGCATGTTACATCTTGAGAATCGACGAAAATTTCACGAAATATGATTACTGTGCGATTCACTACATTTTTCTTTTTGACACGATACGGGCAGAGAACCTAATGCATCAAAGTAGAAGAAGAAAGAATTAACGTCTTAAGCTAATATGATGAGTATAATGGCCGCGCCATAGTTCAAGCGGTTAGTCGCTGGCTTCCCACCGCGGCGGTCCGGGTTTGATCCCGGCTCTGCTCAAGTGGGATTTGTGGTGGACAAAGTGGCGCTGGGGCAGATTTTCTCCGAGTACTTCGGTTTCCCCTGCCAATCTTCATTCCATCAACTGCTGCACAATCAACCTCACATATCATCTGGGGCTGGTACAATAGGCCAGAAGTGGCCGCAGCACAAGGGACTTAGCCCCACCCCACTAGCAATAAAAAGAAAAGAGTATAATGGCGTTCATTTAGCCACTTTGCAGAATTGCTTAGCGGGGACTGTATACGCGTATGTATACGGAACAAAATAAAATTCTGTTAAAAAAAAGTTTAACATGGATCTCCAACTTAGAATTTATCTACAATCCTTTGAGCGGTTAGGGAGGGGCAATGCACATTGGTGTGGAGGGAGATGGCCTTCCCTGGAAGTGTCCATTTCATTCGGGACGCAACCAAGTGCACTCAGAGTAATTAAAAAAAATACGTGGCTTGTACTGTTGAACGTGTAGTTGGAGAAGTTTGCTACTGCGGGTCATGTGAGGTTATCTGACCGCTGGTTCTGTGACAGGGAGAGGGTTTAGATGAGGTACTTTGGGTGAGGACATCGGCATGCGGCATCCTTCTGCAACGAACTCTTCGGGAATGAGCTTTGTGAACCTGTGAGGGGGTTCAAAGAGGAATGGAAAGGGGAGAATGAATGGTATCTCTGAGACCACTGGATGTCGTGATGTCTCATCATATATTTCTATTGAGGTGAAGGGAAATTATTTTTTTTATATATTTAGTTTAATTAATTGAAACGCGTTTTAAGGGTTAAAATAATATGAGATAAATTATCCTAACGTATAGCGGGTTGATATAAAGACTTACTGTGGCATGTAATCCGTACAGACTGGCAGAAACTTACCGACGTTTCTGAGGAACGTACTTCCTCCATCTTCAGGGTTAAAGTGTAAAATGTTCAAGTAAGCAATAAAGAGTGAGGCGAGAAAAACAGGAACAACGTATCATCTTTTGCTGTTAAACTTTCAGATCAGGACTGGTTTTCTAGATTGTGACGTCATGTAGCTTCGTAGATGGTTACCAATGCTTCAGATGCTCTATCCATCTTCAGGGTATATGTTGTGATCTCTTGAATGTGTATAAAGCAGATCCTTTCGAGACTTTGGGAACAACCTATGAAATAACACGATGTCTTTGTCATCAAGATCATGGTCTTAAATTTGACCTCTGGGATAACCTTAAATCTTAAGCTTGTAGATCATTTTCGAATTATACTTTTGTTCGGATAAGGAGAAGAAAGAGGATCGATACAAGGGATACTCGCCCTACTAGGGAGAGCTACGCACAAAAGGAACACAGCGTGGACGCCGCAATATGACGGTAACGTGAGCGAAGCCTGGGCACATATACTGACACGAGCTTATACAGTGTAGTAGTTTCAATCGATTAACGTTTGCCTGAGGATGGCCTTATAAGGCCGAAACGTGTCGCAACAGTAAAATAAAACGTGATTCTAATGACATTAAAAATAGAAGTTTAGGTTGCATTGGAGACGGAAAGAAAATTGGACGAGTGTTGTATCAATGCAACAGGATGCTGAAATTAGAAACAAGAGAAGAAGAAAATATACGAAGGACTGACTTAAAAACATCAAATTTAGCAACCAGCTGTCTAAGCCTGGATAAATATCATCATGGGATGAAAATGTGCAGTTGTATTGTGATTTGAGAGGCGTGTTAGAAGACCGACGAGTTCTCTATTCGCAGAAATAACGCAATAAATGTGTCAGAACTGGAGCACGCGGTAGCGTAGTTGGTTGAGGCACTGTGCTACAAGCCGGAAGGTCGCGGGTTCAAGTCCCGATGAGGTCATTAGATTTTCTGACGCAGCTTCTAACATAAATGAGTGCCAGGAATTAATTAAATAATTTTCCTGGGGAGTAAAGCGCGGCTGGCGCGTAAGGCTGACAACCTTACCGCCATCTGTAGCCGATTGTCTAGATAATGTGGGACCCTCAACGTCTCACAACCCTATGGGACTTCACGGCCTGTTACAGGGATAGCTTTACTTTTTCTTTTAGGTGTCGGAACTACTGACCGTTGTTGCAAGTAAAATACATTTCCATCGAGGTAGTATATTTCATAAGAGCCTTCTCAAGTAGGGGGGCAATCGGTAGCATACTTGGCTGAGGCACTGTGCTACAAGCCGGAGAGTCGCGGGATCGAATCCCGATGAGGTGGATTTTTTCAATTTACCTAATCCTTCAAGCCGCGCTATGGCCCTGGGGTCGACTCAGCCTCTAACAGAAATGAGTACCAGGAATATTCTTGGAATATTCCTGGTGGTAAAGGGCGGCCGGCGCGTAAGGCTGACAACCTCACCGCCACCTGTGAGCTGATTGTCTAGAAAATGTGGGAACCTCAACATCTCACAACCCTATGGGCCTCCAAGGCCTGTTACAGGGATACCTTTACTTACTTCTACTTTCATCCAGTCGATTTTGAAAAGTTATTCCTTAAAGAGACATGGATGGCTAGTGATTTGATTTTTAAAAAAATATTAATACATAATAGGCCTATGAAATGAGAATTTCCGTTAAATAATTCTGCGATAAAGATACATAAGCACGTCGAATTCGCCCATAAACCAATCTCAGTAGCTGAGCAGACAAAGAAGTTCGCACCTTAATAAATTTAAGAATCTGTATATCTCACAAGCATCTACAATTTCATTTTAATTTTTTTAAATATTTCTTTTTGCACACAAGGTAGCGACTTTATGGCCCGCTGCGTTCTTCTTCGTGTAAAAGTAAAAAAGTAAAATTTTCCCTGTGCTTAACTAATTAAGCACTGCGTCCAGAAGACGTATGGGGGAGTGGATGTATAGATCCGCGTATTCTTGACCTCGAAACTAGTTGGAGGTGAGCGGTCAGCTTCACTCACCTGCTGTTTTACCACTGGGGAAAGAGATCCCGGTATGCTTTGTATAGGGGGCTGGGTGGTCCCAGAACCGATCTGGACGACGTGGAGAAAAGACAGTTCTTGAGTCTACCGGGACTCGAACTCCGATCCCACCTCCGTCTAGCCCGTAACCAGTCGTTAAACCGACTCAGCTATCCCGGAAAAAATGGTAAGAAGCATAAATGCCGCAGCACCGTGAATTGATTTCTGCCGAGGTACTGTCTGGGCATAAAGAGAACAGCATTACAAAGGATCACACGTTGCTGTTACAGTCCGCAGTGCAGCCACTAATTACATGCTGATAAAGAATTTACGCAGGGTGCACACAAAGCGATGTGGAGGCCTAGCTTATCCTACGCAAATTACTTATGCATGGTGATGTCGCCTAGGCTTTGTGATCCTAAAATCCTTTCTCCCACAAAGACACTGCCATCTACCCAAGAAAGAGTTTCGCTCATTTTCACGGCATCCAAGCTTTCATGTTATTAGCAATGTGGTCATTATTTGAATGAAGGATTTCGATAGTGTGATAAGCTTTAACATGGTGTGGTTTTCGGCCTAGCGGTAATTTTGCCAATAGTACTTCATACCAATTAGAAGCCGGAATAGCGTAGTCGGTATAGCGACTGGTTACAAGCTGGACGACCTATGGGTCGGAGTTCGAGTCCCGGTAGAGTCAAAAGTTTCTCTTCACGTCGTCCAGACCGGCTCACCCAACATCGTATCCAGTGAGTACCGGGAGTTCTATCCCGGTGATAAAACAGCAGGAGCGTGAAGGTGACCATTCACTTCCAGCTAGTGCTGAAGTCAAGAAAATATGGACTACATCCACTCCCCCATACGCCTTCATGGCGTAGTGCTTAATTAGTTAAGCTGAGGGAAAACTTTTCTTTTATTCGAAGAATTCAGTCTCTTGGGATGTGGCACGTGTACATCTTATGTGTGAACCGACGTTTCGGAGTGAGGTACCACCTCCATCTTCAGGGTAGCAGAATCCGCGAGCGAGGAACCAGCGTGTGCAGGTGGCTGAAGACAGAATCTTATGGGCTTCCGTGGCCTGTTACAAGGGTAGCTTTACCTTTATTTTTACCCCGACATATTTCCAGCAAAAATGGCCTCTTTAAGGTGATACCAAATGTCAAAGGAAACATTACGATTTGTATGTATGGGTACATGACCTGTAATATAGAGGCAGTGAAGTATTTATAAAAGTTGAAATTAACGGTGTACACATGTAGCTGAATTAAATTAAAACATTGGATTGGAAATAATTTTATTCTTCATTCTGAATGTACGTTCAGGCGGCGGCGTGCATTCCGCATCAGGTATAGGTGGGCATTTTTCCTTGTCAGATTTATTGGTGAAGAAAATCTACAGCTCGTTTATGAGTCTTCTCCAGTTCCTGTGGAACTTCTTCAAACAATGAAGGAATTTTCTACTTCGTGGGCCTTGGCGAAGATACTTTTAAAATCTGTTTGAAGTGGAGGCACGTATCTAGCCTGCCGTCTTCTCCACCTGACTCCTGTTTCAGCCACTGCTGAACGTTTATCCTTAACTTATGGCCCTGTTTCTAAGGAAAGTCATAAATATCTTATGACAGCGCCTTCTTAATATCGGTAAGTAGAAACACAACGATTGATTCTGAAAATATTCAAGAATAAGGAATGTAAATGACACGGAATTGTGAACGAGAATATGTTGCTATTTTGTAGTAATTTGCTTATTATTTTTGTATGTCACTACAGGTTAGTGAAATCTGAGGCCTTCCATTTACTGGCATTGTATTTATAAATGTTTGATATAGAAATTTTGAATGAGGATATGGTCGTCACAAGATCTCTGCCTAAGCAGTAAAACATAAACCGAGAAGATCGTAGAGATATATCAATGCCCCAAGTGGGATTCGAACTTTAGACCTAGTTGTTCAAGTGGTAAAAGACAGTAAACGCCACAGACTCTATCGCTGCGTTTATCGGTTCCATCCATTCTCTTTCTACATAAAGAACGTTGTTTCCTTGTTCTTTCTACAGTTCACATTCTTGCACTTATTTTCACAAAATTTGGCATGGCATGGAAGGGGAACCCCCAGACTGTCTAATCCTAAATAGCCTTTGCCTTCGCTAGATTTATTATAACTTTTTGTTTCTTGTACGTGTCCACTAAACCCAGGCAAAATTAAATTTGCTGCTACAGGCATGGGTTCGATTTTTCCGTCGGAGAAGCATCGGAATGATGATGATGATGATGATGATGGTGATGATGACAATGAGATCATGAAAACAATGTTTTACTGACAACAATAGAATCACGATAAAAGTGGTCCCACCCTGTTTCTCCCAAATGACGCTTCGTAGAAAATATTTGTAAAGACAAAAAGCGTTCGTTTTGGAGAAGCAACTGCGGGAAAATTGTTAATTTTCCTACTACGTGCATTGGTTCCAGTCCGAGCCAAATTGTTTGTTTACCCATCGCTTTCCTTTTTAGAAAGGGATCTTTGCTCACATATAAGTAATATGGATTAAGGTTCCGAGTTCTTGAACTGATTGTTATAATGTTGCATGAGAATGTATGACAGCAGTTTATTTAGCAAAGTTCCAGTATCAAAGATACTGTGACGGGTTGCTCGGAGTGTTAAAATACTAAACCAGAAAAAACCCCGTGTAACGCGGTTAACAACAGAACTTCCGTTACTTAGTAACGAAGGTCTCAATAATCACGACAACAGAGGAAGTACTGAAGGCGTCTCCTAGGCAACGCATACAGAAACAGGTTCCGGTACAACAGCTACGTAAACATTGAAATGACTTTTTCATGACAACAGAAAAATCAATTGTTCCACTCGGTGTCCTCTATTCGGTACGCCAAGAGCTACCTCAAGAGGATTACTAGAAGATTACTGGAGATGAGAATCCAGGAGACAGAACACGACAAAGAATGCAGAAGGATAAAGAAGAGAAGACTAGAGAGTAGTGCAAGATCCAGGCAACAGTGAGATTTTCGTTACCAAGGAGTCAAATTTTTGCGAACTGTTGTAATTGAGTGAAATTTGAATAAAGACGCCTAATAAATCCAGTCAATCAAATCTAGAACCCGCAATATCAGTCACACATAACCTCCTACACGTGACAATATGGAAGTGTTTACGTTTCTTGCATTTTTACTATTTCTTCTTCTTAGTGTGGTGGAGCGAGACAGAAGCCGCTTAGTACGCAGGCCACTGGTGAGCATAAAGTACCAGTCCCGGAGAGTGATAGTGGCTTAGTGTGGAGCAGTTGGTGGAATGACAATTGGCAAGGAAACCCGAAGTACTTGGGAAAAAATACCTTCTCCGGCGCCACTTTGTCCATCAGAAAACCCACATGATTTGACCTTGGATCGAACCCTGGCCGCCTCTGTGGGAAGCCGGTGACTAAGCGCGTGAGCTATGACATTTTTACTAAGAAAACAAATTTATGATAACCGAAGGTGAGTTAATAATGAATACAGTACTTCAGTTGAATTTCTTTCTCAACGCTTTAGATGCTATGCGTTGTGATAATATTAAAGATAACCATATCCCGGGCGAAGAACCAGTATTTTGGTAGTAATTCTTAAGTTTTGCGATTTCTGCTACCTGGTCGATATGCCTATCTGTAGAATAGTTAAAAGAAAGGCAGAAAATTTATGTCTTTTCCCCACACTTCTTGATGTCTTGTTACGTAGGAGATATTCTGGGAGCTGTTTGAAATAGTTTCTGTGCCTGTTTTTTTATTGCTAGTGGGGTGGGACTAAGTCCATTGTACTGCTGCCACTTCCTGTTCTCACGGTCTCTTCGCTTGCGGATTTCTTATTTTTCTTTCTACCCTGAAGATGGAGGCGATACGTTCCTCCGAAACGTCTGTTAACATCACATCTACACGGTGCCACATCCCAGGAGACTGCTTTCTTCATTTCGTGTTCTGCTTCTGAACATCGTTGAAATTCCTCAAAATAAGTATCAAGGCTACCAAAATATAAAAGAGCTTGTAGAAAAATTCCGCAGAGAAGGATGGCAATAACTTCCACGTCAACACGTCTCTACCAGACAGTCAACGCTCCCCATTTATCCTCTACCACGTGTACGTTTGAAGCACTTTGTAGAAACCCCGAGGAAGGAGAACCCTTTTTTGCTGTCAGCGCAGAAAAATAAAGGCGTGCATGCGGTATAAACGTGCTTCTCAAGAACTGACGTACGTATTTCTGCAGAAATTTGTTTACATCTCACGCGTTTCGTGTGAATAGCAGTTTGCAATCTTATAGCTCTTTGAATGGACGTCCATAACGGAGGATGGGTAGACATATAGCCGAGTTGACACTGTGCCGAAGATGGTTATGAGACTCCTTGTGATGAACATACAGCCTTTAAGTCTCCTTATGCGGGTTCTGCACGACTAATAAGACATTTCTTTTTTATTTGATGATCGAATTTATTGGATCTTGATACAACTGGTTACAACAGTTCACAAATCATTGTCTGACACACGTCATCTTCCGACTGGACACTCCGCAGGAACTACTCTAACTTCCAATTGTACCAAACTCCTCTACTCCATTGTACTCCCTCGTACTCCTCGTATTCCTTCTTACTCCTTCAGTTCTCCTGACTGTGCCCTCCTATAATTCCTCGGCACGAACTCCACGGAAAACACCGTCTTCTGTTATCAATAATGCGTGTTTATTGATCCGTTACCTAGCAATTTATATTCTATTGCTGAGAGCGTAACTGCGGGTGTTTTACCGTGTAGTTGCCTAGCAATGGGCATATGCTTCACAGTATTCTGTCTCGCGTCCTCTGGTATAGTCCGTTTAAGCATTCATTTCTAACTGGCGAGGAAAAATCAGTAATGGTATATTACTGGAAACCAAAAGAACAATAAGTCATTTTCATTAATAGTAAGAGGATTGCAGTCCCAGCGGTCTTCTAACACCGCACGCACACGGAACTAAGTAGCACAGAAATCAGGAAAACAAACACAGTTTCTGTAAACAAGTATTAACATTCATCCATTAAATTCAATTTCCTGTTAGTGAGTCCCAATAATTACCAATCTTGGCGATGGGGAAATGGCACTCGTCGTCTGTGGTTTGCTTGTTAGGACAACATACACTGTACTTGACATGCGTGTATGATGGACAGTACATTTAAATGAATACACTTGACAACATTAATCAGTTTGTAACATATATACGGTTATAATTATATGGATAGTAATAATAATTCAATTTATTGAATTGTCTAATAACAGGCATAAAGCCAATTACATGCAAGGACTGCAAAGAGAAAAATAAAGTGCAAAAGCAAAAGATTTAAACATGCATTCACAAGTAGAAAGATGATGATGGTGATGATGATAAACTATACGATCGCTGGTATCATTTCAAATAAACTCATGATATGACTATTTAATGGTCTTGATGAAGAACAAAAATGATTTCGTTATTACAGAACTTTTACATTTGTCACTGTCGTTACAAAAGCTCGACATTAGATCCGCTTAGGAAGGCGTGGATATTTAGTAATATTATGGCCGTCAACACAACAAATTTCAAATAAATAGACCAGTGTCTGCATTAATATCTGTTTCATATTCTGTACCTGCTATATGTTTCGATCCAACTGGGTCATCAGCAGGAAGTTTTCATGATTTATCTCTCGTTATTGAATTGTGTTTCTAATATGGATCCATTTTAGCAATTATATTAATATAAATTAAAATTTCGTTACTAATTTCTACGCATCGTTATGTTACTAAATTGTAATATTAGTCATAAGATTTAAAATGTTGTTTCAAATCTTTCAGAATGTTAATATTTGTTGTCAATTGTTTATTAATTCATTTTACACTGGAATAATTTTGAAATGAAAGAAATGTCTGTGGTAATATGTCGTAGAGTTTAGGATAGTTGGTTTACTGATTTTGTATTTGTTGTGTTGACGGCCATAATAATACTATACGGTGATACACAACATGATGCATAAAATAAAGGGTAATTATTTCTGTAGTAATAAGAAATTTATAATTATTTCTGCCACTTTAAACTGCAAATTTACTTTAAATTTTACAAACATACCGTTTTAATTGTAACCGTTAATTCTATTATCGCACTATGGTATCATTCCTCGCCATTTTAGGTAATGCGGTCAGAATTGTTGTTTTGTTGCCATGCAGAATCTGTCTATAGGATGGATCAGAGAATGCCCTGTTCTTGTTTGGATTTATTGCTGTCTCTTTTAGTTTACATGAGAAAAATGCCATGCACGGTGTTTAATATTTTTGCAATGTGCTCGTTAAAGTCATGTATGTGAAATATGAACACTTAATAACTGCATTACCGAGAAAGGTACCTGTTCCCAGAAAGAGATTTATATATTACGACAAATTAAAGTAGAAAAATTAACATTTTGTCATTTTAACTTTGTTACAAACGATGTAAAATCAGGGATACAGAACACCAAGCATCACAGAAGTCCATGCAATAATCTTTCTTATTTTCTGCAGACTGGATTATCACGGTTGTGGCATGTAAATTAACTGTATTATCACAGCAGCTGCCTGTTACTGTGATTTATTTCATATATCACGTGCTGTGTGTCTTCTCCACATTTTGAACGTCATTTTGTTGTCATTATTATGCATATACTTGATGACTACCGTCACTATATTTCATGCAGAACGCTGCGATTAGCAGCTTTGCAGTTGTTCATTTGCATAATAATGACACATTTACAAACATAAAAAATAGCAGTTCGCATGGTGACATATTAATAATTTTTTAGTCTGAGTGTTCGTTTATTAACGCGCTGATTAAATAGCCTGATTACAGAGTCATCACGTGGATGAACTAACAACGAACAAATCAGATAGCTGAGAACAGAACTTCAGCTCCATAGCCCAATAATGTCATTCAATTCAAAACATAATTTGCTAAATGTACCAGCATAGGTACAGTCTGTGTTAACGACAGAAGCACATGTAGCGGACAGACAGCCCCTGCAGGAAACACTGAATATAGAGAAATCTCGATTGTTTCCAACAAGGACTCGAATACCAACTGTTATAATTGGGGTCAATACTTTATTTCTTTGCATACATACTTAAGGGGCCAAGGAACAAATATGAAGTAAGCACGAGCGAAGGAATAAAGAAAACCGATACTTACATACGAATAAAATACAAAACAATGCAACGTGTATCATTTAGATAGTAATGAAAATCAGTAAGTGCAATTACGGTAGTCATTATAAAGAGTGGGAAAAAAAATTATACACTGCGTATATACATATGTTCTTATTGAAAATAATTCGAATTTTAATAATTAAAAATGCAATCTTAAAATATGATTTATAGAGTAACAGTTTTGATTTCAAATGCGTCAACATCCCTGTGGACAAAGTTAGCAGCTGAAGCGCATCTAGCAGAGGAATATTCTTGCTTGAAGAGCAGACAATGATCAGCGAAGTTTCTGATATCGCAGTAGTAGTAGCAGATTAGTATCAGTAACACTAGCGCTACTGGTAGTAACAGTAGTGCTAGTACTATAGTACTGCCACTAGTAGTAGCAGTGGTGGTAGTAGTAGTAGTACTAGCAGCAGCAGCAGTAGTAGTAGTAGCAGTAGTAGTAGTAGCAGCAGTAGTAGTAGTAGTAGTAGTAGTAGTAGTAGTAGTAGTAGTAGTATATTGTGCTCTCAGAGCGAAATGTCTGCGCAAGATAATGCTTAAAATGTAGCGTCTTATTTATTTTTAGTTTATTTAACGATATACACAATTGTTTTTTTTTATTGCTAGTGGGGTGGGACTAAGTCCCTTGTACTGCGGCCACTTCTGGCCTATTGTACCAGCCCCAGATGATAGGTGAGGGTGATTATGGAGCAGTTGGTGGAATGAAGATTGCCAGGGGAACCCGAAGTGCTCGGAGAAAACCTGCCCTAGCGCCACTTTGTCCACCACAAATCCCACTTGACCAGACCTGGGATCGAACCAGGGCC
The DNA here is from genome assembly GCF_002891405.2 of Cryptotermes secundus. NCBI lineage: Eukaryota > Metazoa > Arthropoda > Insecta > Blattodea > Kalotermitidae > Cryptotermes > Cryptotermes secundus. The sequence continues at coordinate 807,978 of NW_019729898.1, read as the reverse complement.
GCCGCGGTGGGAATACTCAATTGCTTAGGTTATATACGTAGTTCAGAAAAATTGTTATACTAACGATTATTTTAAGATTAGTATGCTAATGTCAACTAGTCTCGTCACTTTGCATAGTCGATTACCTCCTAACGTTCCAAATTCCGCCAGTTAGTAACGGTGTAGTGGTTACTGTAACGTAATGAACACACTGTAATTATACCTTGAAGACCTCGTAAAAAAGGTAAAGGTATCCATGTAACAGGCCGTGGAGGCCCATAAGTTTGTGAGACGTCGAGGCTCCCACATTTTCTAGACAATCGGCGCACCTATGGCGGTGAAGTTGTCAGCCTTACGCGCCGGCCGCTCTTTACCCTCCAGGAAGATTCCTGGTACTCGTTTCTGTTAGAGTCTGCGTCGACCCCAAGGCCATACTGCGGGCTGGAAGGATTAGGTCAATTGAAAATTCGAATGATATCATCGGGAATCTAATTCGCGTCCTTCCGGCTTGTAGCATTAGTAATTATGAAGTTTATACAGTTATTGTTAACGTTATTATTATCATTATTATTATTAATCTGTAGACGCAGACCGTGCTTATATTTGTCATGTAGTGACTATGAGAAAGGAGATCTTTAGGGGTTTGTAAATCAAAGATATTTCAAATAAAGGTAATTTTGCTTCTCTCTTGGTTGAATGAGGATTCTTAAATCGCATATCGGATACAAAACGAAAGTTGACGCAGTAATTTTAGGATATGCCGCAAATATTTCTAAAAGAGCGTTGAAGCGGAGAGCAGACTTTCTTAAAAATTAAATTAATTGATTAATTAATTAATTAATTAATTAATCAATTAATTAATTAATTGAAATTAATGTTCGGTTTATTAGTTCTACTATAATAAAAATTCATAATTTTGCTAAATAAATGAGCTCTTTACCATCAGGGATGGCTCCATGAGGCATATTTCCACTCAGAATTACTAATGAAAAAATTAATTTTTGAAACTTTTTTCCCTCTCGCTCCCACCTTGGAGCATAGGGCTGATTTCTCAGATTCATTGATCATTAATGACGGTAGGACACCTGGGACGGGTGATCAGCTCCATTATCCTTCTCGTTCCAAGACTGGCGTCTGATTTGCGATTTTACTATTTATATAGTCTCGAGGCGGATCCATAGAAACCACATCCGTTGCCCATGAATAGATATATGCGAACCACAGAGAAAATACCTCTTCCTCTATTGTTGTATTTAGAGCGCGTTGCACAACAGAAATCAACCCATTGTTGCCTGCGTATCCGTCGCCTGGCAATGGGAATGGCGCGGATTACATAGAAAACACGTCTTGCAATACCTTTACTATTGTTGCGTGCGCGTATTTCTGGCATTTCCTAGAAATGGGTCTATATGTCACAATAAAATATGATATGATTTCAGACATTCCTTTATCTCGATCTTTAAGTAAAAGGAAAGGGCACTCCATTTGTAGTCTTATAAATGAAGCTATCTCTTATCAGTAAAAAGTAAAGTTGTCCCTAAGCCATGAAGACATATGTGGGGTGCATGTATAGGTCCACATTTTCTTGACCTCAGCACTAGTTGGTGGTGACTAGTCAACTTCACGCCCCGGCCGCTTTACCCCCTGAGAAAGATCCCCGGCTTCTGAAAATAATCAGAAGCGGGATTGTGTTTACAAAATGAAGCTGCCATCCTCTGTGATATAGCGCTTCAAGTCCTGATGAAGGAAGGTGATATGTCACAACAAAGCAATGTGTAAAACAACAGATGATAGGATGTTTACTGGCCATCCTCTGTGACATAGCGCTTCAAGTCCTGATGAAGGAAGGTGATATGTCACAACAAAGCAATGTGTAAAACAACAGATGATAGGATGTTTACTGGCCATCCTCTGTGACATAGCGCTTCAAGTCCTGATGAAGGAAGGTGATATGTCACATTAAAAAAGTATTGTGTAAAACAACAGATGATAGGATGTTTACTGGCCGTAAAAAGTATATAAAAGTAATATAAAACAAGTTTACTGCCCTGCGAGAGGTAATGGAGCCGTTAAATCGCATGTTCGAAATCTCGTTAGGGACACGGTTGGTACTCTCCAGGACCGACCAACGGCAGTAACTTCCTGGAGCAAAATCGGAAGCTGAATCTACCACCCCATGTTCTATTTCTCGAAGAACTGTATTAATGTTATCTTCCCATCTATGGCTACGTTCCCAGATGGCCTCCGTTGTTCAGGTCTTCAAACTAAAATTTTTGCATGCATTTTTTATTTCTCACATGTATGTTACACATTCTATCCATCTCATCCCACGACAGATAATTTGTGTATGTAAGTGTTAGTTATTATTTTATAAATAGGCATTTTTCATGACAACGACGGAAGCCAATGCAGTTAAGACTTTTATTGGAAAATCCCCTATCACAAGAATTAGTAAGGTAAATGCAAAATTGTCCATACGTTTAACTAATTAAGCACTTCGCCAGGACGACGTATGTCGGAGTGGCTAAGGGCTGGACGGCCGAGGAGTTAGTGGCCAGGTAATGGCAAGGTTTTCTCCTCTCCACAGCGTAGTCTGTATAGCGAGTGGCAACGGACTGGACGATCGAGGGGTAAGAGTTCGAGTCCCGGTAGGGGCAAGAATTTTCTCTTCCGCACGTCGTCCAGACCGGCTTTGGGGTCTACCCAACCTCCTATCCAATGGGTACCGTGGGGCTCTTTTCCCGGAGGTAAAGCGGCCGGCGCGTGAAGTTGACCACTCACCTCTAACTAGTGCCGAGGTCAAGAAAATTTGGATCTATACAGCCACTCCCTCATAAGCCTTCATGGCGTAGTGCTTAATTAGTTAAGCATATCGACAACTTTAACTTTTTGCCTTACCACGACGCCCATACCGGTTCAGGGGCCCACTCAGCCACCTTAGCCAATGGGTGGGTGGGGGGGTGGTAGTAAAGCGTCCGTGGCTCTATGTTCACCGCTCACCTCCAATTCAACTAGTGCCGAGGTCAAGAATACGTGGATCTATACGTCCACTCCCCATACGTTTTCACGGCCAGTGTTTAATTAGTTAAACACAGAGACATCTTTACCGGAAGAATTACTGCTATCTGCAACTAATGTGTTCCGTGCTAAATCGTGTCAGAGTGGTGACGTAACATCTCGCAGATGCATTACAGTTTTCATATATGGAGAGGTCTCTAGCGGCAGATAAGTCTGTGCACAGGAATTACTACGTTGTGAAGAAGAAATAACTACATGAAAATGGCAGTCTGGATCCGGTTACAGATGTGTACTATCCTGGCCCAGAAGCAGCATAACCAGATCGTTAAGCATGCTCGAATTTCATTCTACTCTGCATTTGTGATATACCAGTCCGCACTGCACGAAGTAACCAGAGACCGGATAAACGGATTTGATTGAATTTGATATTTGAGAAGTTTACAGAAAAAGATATTGAGATATTTCTATATTCGGACAATTTTAACGACCAGTTTAAACAGACGCTTACTCGTGTTTCTGACAGCATCTCGAAATTAACTCGTTAAATATTTTTTTCCTTGGCACTACAGCCCCAGTGGGCCTAGGCGTACCTCCATGAACTTCTCCGTTCACTTCGGTTTTTCTAGATCTTACACATTCGGTAGGACTCCTTGGGCAGGTAATCAGTTCGTCGCAAGGCCTCTACCTGCACACAAACACAGAAAAACGCACACACACACAAACTAAACATCCATGCCCTGAGTGGGATTCGAACCCACGATCCCGGTTTCCAATCGAGCGAAGACAGTACATGCCTTAGACCGCTCGTCTACCGTGACCGGCCGTTAAATATTTAGCGCAGGAAAATATTTCGAATAAATGTCATGTAAGGTAAAATAATTAATGTCCAACACATTTTGTCTGCGAGTGAGCGAACGTCCCAGAACTGTTACGCTGTGCCTGCCCTTCCCAAGTTACGCAATCAAGAATGTTCATGCAAACACAAGCGAAAATTACAGAAGATTCTTTTATGTTTAAGGTTTAAGAGATTTAATATCCAATTTGGTTGTTATTTAAAAAGTCGAAAGACACGTTTATAAAGGATTCATCAGGTTTTGCTTGAAATAGTCAGTTTTGCACTGTTTACCAGGAACCGGAAGGTAACAGCGGAGCTAACAGGCCACAACTGTACCTGTTTACATACAGATTTGAGGTCCCATAGCAGAGGTTATGAAGAATTCTATTTTCTGGTATACAACGCCGTGTATTTCATTCAGTATTAGTCCACTTTCAACGGACTACACGGCGTTGTATTCCAGAAGATAGAAAATTTCAGCCTTAAACATGGTCTTGAGGTCGGTGATCAGTAGTTTAACTCATGGTGTGATTGTTTATTAAACTTTTCTTCAACACTTTTTAAATTAATATTGCTATTTTATGGATGTTTTGCTTTTCAGATTTTCGATACAGGAAGAAATAAATTTATGTTTCGTACGGTGTACTACAGAGTCATTGATTTAAATACTTATCTCCCCAGTTAATATTTCAGAAATTTTCTGTTAGACTCCACTTCGTTGTTATGCAGTCATTAGAATTTCATTATACATTTGTGATTGGCTGTTAGGCGATGGGTTCTCCCCGCTGGGTCTTGGGCTGAATTTCGGGTGAATTAATTTGAGATTCTAGGTGGACGAACTGACACTCGAGCAAAATTTTCTCCTAGTCTTTTCGGTTTCCCTCTACCAATCATCATTCTACCATCGCCCCTAGTCCTGAACACGTAGCACATTATCACATCCTTGGTCCTTACGTTTGAGTCTTCATCTCTGAACTCGAATTTGGATTGGTTACAGAGAAAGAGATCTTTTTTTTTTTAATATTTCATGCATTTCTGACGTGACATATACCTTATGATATGTTTGAATGTTGGCAGAATGCCCTAAGCCTATTTAACTCGTAACATTCAACGTCAGAAAATGTACGCCCGATCGTAGGAGTGTAGTGAAACTCAAACATCTCTTCAGATTTTCAAGAATGGCTAATAACTACATCTATAATATGCTTAACGTTTGGTAACACATTTTTTTCACGAAGTGAATTTATAGTCTATTTCACTGCCCAGTACAAACCGTTATTATTTTACTGTATAATATTATACCCTTATAACAAGCATGCCGTTGGGCACACGGTAGCGTAGTGGTTGAGGAGCTACGCTACAAGCCGGAAGGTCGTGGGTTCAAATTGTATTTTTTTTCCAGTTGACCTAATCCTTCCAGCCGCACTATGGCCCTGGGGTTTACTCAGCCTCTAACAGAAATGAGTACCAGGAATTAATTAAATAATTTTCCTGGGGAGTAAAGCGCGGCCGGCGCGTAAGGCTGACAACCTTACCGCCATCTTTGAGCCGACTGTCTAGATAATGTGGGACCCTCAACGTCTCACAACCCGATGGACCTTCACGGCCTGGTACAGGGATAGCTTTACTTTTTTTTTTTTTAGATTAATAACAAGCATGCCACGTGCTTTCTTGGAGAGAGAAACTAAATTATATATAATCCTGCCTATATGTTTCGTGCAGTATAAACAAAATAGTAAACCCCCCCTCAAAGGAAACAAAACCCGTATTATAATTAATAACGAAACCAACAAAGAAAGGAAAACCCAGAAACATAAGAGAAAATATGACTTTGCTTTCCTCTTTTTTGCTGTCTATATGCAACGTCAGTTAATATTTTCTCGTTATTTTCCCGTTATTGTCACAACGTGTTTCGGCCTATCTGGACAAAATACAAGTATTGTATCGAGTTAAATTATTAGATGTCACTGGAAAATATTGCTTCTCAGAAAATAATTTAATTGTATCACTTAAAGTTGAACATACCAACGACAAATACTCAGTTTAAAAAGTTAAGGTTTAGGATAGCTCTAAGGAGGCAGGTACGGGTCTGAATTGGTAATTACAAATATTTATTGAAATTGAAAACTTTTGTCTTCTGGGATATAACGCCGTGTAGTATATTGAAAGTCAACCGACGTTTCGCAGAAGCATATGACCTTCATTTCTGCTTGCTACATGCTTTCATGCAGATTTATTGCTTGATTTATATTTTACCTTTTAGATGGAAGCCTCATGTTCCTCCTAAACTTCAGATGATTTTAACGACCTACACTGCATTACATGTCAAAAGGTAGAATTCTTCATAAGCACCGCTGTCAGAATCACAAGTTCTATATTTGAACATGGAAAGGCCACGCCATAGCTCAAGCGGCTAGTCGCTTGTTTTCCACCGCGGCTACCCGGGTCTGGTCAAGTGGGATTTGTGGTGGACAAAGTGGCACTGGGACAGGTTTTCTCCTAGTACTTCGGTTTCCCCTGCTAATCTTCATTCCACCAAATTCTCCATTATCATAATCACCCGGGGCAGGTTTAATAGGCCAATATGTGGCCGACATGCCAAGTGGACCCAGCTGGACTCACCCCCCCCCCCACTATGCGAAATATTTGAACAATTTATTGTGTACATAAGCAGCGGAACCCGGAAGGTTCCAACTGGAACTCTCGTTTGACTAATATATCAATTAAAACGCTGGAAGCTCGTAGCAAGTAGCGTAGCATAAACCCCATTTTCTAGTTAATGTAATATGTGAAGACAACGGCTTTGAAATTCCTTGAAATTTTTCTTATATCCTAGGCGAGTGGAAAACGGGTACCTCATATGAACCATTAGTGCTCGACTTTAGGAGAGGGGAGCTCATGACATGTGATGAAACGGAACTCCAGTTTCTGTTCCTTATGACGTGTTGTGCAACTGCCTTGAATTGCATGAAGCTGTTAACCCTATTTACGTACTTCTAAAACACGTGCCCTATATAACGCATAAGAATTCGCCTTAAAATCTTTTAATAATTCAGTCTCTGGCACGAAAGTGAGTTATAAACGAAAATAAAGTACAAATTAATTTTGAAGTTACGGCGCTAATTAATTTACAGCACACAGAAGTAAATTTAATTAAAAAAATACTTCTCTGAGAAAGAGACCTCCTGCTGTAAATTAAAACACGGTCAGTTTAAAGAGAACAGTCTGCAAGTTGGTTGTGTAATGGCCAGCCTTCATATATTTCGCAAGCTCTGAAATAGCCACGTTTGCTTGGATATTTCCACATTTCCACCCATTGTTAACTCATTATCATTACCGATAGATAAGACCCTTATTTAATATAATATTTTATAATAAAACAATTTAAGTTTTAGTCTAAAAGTTGAATAGAAACGACTTCTGTGACGAAGCAATGTCGTTTTCTTAATTTACGTTTTGTTCATAATATAACAGCGTTGGTGATATATAGTATTTAAAAATATAATTCGTGTTAGTTTATGAAGAAAAACGTTCTAAATGCAGCGTTATCAACGAATCCCACATTAATGATCATTAAACCAAATCAAATTCCCTGAGGGTCGACGGTTGTAATTACATTCCTCAGTATTTTAGAAGCGCGGAGACATTGAGCAAATTGCAATGCTACCAGTCCTTGAAACTTACTCTTTGTAGCACACCCTAATATCCTTTTACATTGCAGTATCACAACACAGATTTGATACCTATTTAATTAAGGCTTTATGTTATATTATTCCTAAGATATACTGTAAAGCCAGGACAATGTGCCTATCATTTGGTTCTTATTTATAACCTGAACAAATAATCGAGGAAGACTAACCTGCAATCGCATGTTGCAGCGAAAGATTGGGAGTGGTCAGTTGAACTTTGCAGTCTGTTTATAGGAGTCACTGATAACAATGATGAGTTCACTGCCAACGTTTCCGGTCCGTTACGTTACACTGTAACAGGCTTGCTTTATGTTCCGTGACGAGATCTTGAAACGTTTCCACTTTTAGTGAGCGGGTTGCAGAGGCTGCGCGCCTTATGTGTGGACTTGCCCGCAGTCGACGCTCGTCTGAACTGCTGCGCGGCAAACCACGCGGCTACGTGTTTCGCAGGAGATCCAATCTGCAGGGGGAACGGGCGGGCGTGATGATAAAGGCATGGGAACTTGATATGACTCTGCTATTTCTCTAGTGGCGCCCTCAATGCTACTAGACTTTGCCTATTGTGCGTCACACTGACGGTGTGGTGTATGTCAAACAACGTAAAATAAACCAGACTTGTTTTGAAACGCGGGCAGAATCATTTCCTAGAATTCGTTAACACTTCCGTTGCTAGAACATGGATGTTTATTATCTCTTAATTAGTAGATCCGACAGTCAGAATGGCAGCGGGAATAGACGGAGAAGATTAGTGTGGAGTGATTTTAAATTGTGTAAATCAGCAACAGTGTAATAACNCAGATTTACTTATACTTTTTCTTCAACCCTGAAGATGGGGGCGATACGTTCCTCCGAAACGTCGGTTAACACCACATATACACGGTGCCAAATCCCAGAAGACTGCTTTCTTCATAGTCACCGCTGTGAAAGCCTCAAATCTTACATAGTGTAGTAATTATTTGTAGTTACGGCCTGTAGTTGGTTAATAAATTTAATTACCAACCCAAACCCCATCTCTAGTCACTCATATACGTACATAAGTGACAGTAGAATAGAATCAGTAGATCCATGAACATTCTAAAGGGTTCTGACGATTGTCTATGACACTCGGAATTATTGGTTTTAGGACTTTTGCCCAACGTCCTGTATTCTAAAGGAAACAGTGTTCATCAGAGTACGGGACGATGAACAAGAAGTCCAAAAACCAAGTAATATCGAGTAGTAGTTGCACCCTCAATTACCTCAATCAGACTTTGATTCGTACAGACTTGTATTCGGCCAGTCTCAAGAAGTTTCCTTCAGACACTCCTTAGAAACATTTGAAGGACTTTTCCAGATTACTTCGGTCTGCTGAAATATGGCTGTGCTGTGAACGTACGCAGCATGTTTCTGCCAGATAAGTCACTCCAGCGGGCCGATAATTCATTTCTTGAAAATGCTTGTAACCTGGGGATACAAGTTAATGAAATTAGAATTTCAGACTACTGAAATAAGCGGGGAGCCGGGATAGCGTCCAGACCTGCTCTGGGGCCCACCCAGTCTCCTATCCAGTGGGTACCGGAGGTAAACGGCTGGGGCGTGAAGCTGACCACTCACCTCCGACTAGTGCTGAGGTCAAGAAAACATTGTTATATACATCCAATCCCCCACACGTCTTCATGACGTAGTGCTCTGTTAGTCAAGTACAGGGAGAACTTACCTCTATCCTTATAAAAATAAGTGTTGTAAACATTTACTCCCATGGAATGAAATTGTATCTCAGGACAAGTTCTAACTGTAGTAAAAGAAGAAACGCATATGAAAGGTGGACTGGCTAAATGAAATATTAATGGGAACGGAAAGACTATTGGGCCCAAATGACGATAATGATAACAGATTGAAAATAATATACGTATAATTATATATAAAAAGTCTTGCGCTAAAGACTTAAAATGCCGCTCAATACATCTGAAATTTTGAATCAGTTTGATCCCTGCCGTAACATTTGCAAGTAGATGAAAATGGGGAGACGATACATTCTGGAGCAATTTGGTAGTTTTGGAAATGAATTTTGAAATAATTTGGACGTGAGGTCTGAAGTGAACGGGAATTTTGGGAGAGTGGGCGTATTTAGTTTTAAAAGAGATAGAAGAGTTAAATTAAGGAGTTTGCAATTATTTTGGCCTGTACCTCGAGTGAGGAGAAGTAAAAATGTTCACAAAACTTCGGAGAGGAAACGGCTTGGAGCGCAGTTGCTTACGATACAAAGAAGGAAATATTATGACCTTGATATGGACCTTAATAAGACAGATTGTGAGGACTGGGGGCGGAAGAAAGTAACTTAGGATGGTTGAATTTGATGCTAGTGGTGCTGAATTTTTTAGTTACATTAATAATGAATTTGTTTAATGATATTTTTAGTGTAGTAGAAGCTTGTGGATGTATGTGTACATGTGTACGAGTTGCTAGGTCAGATACAGGATTTATATTTTCCCTTAGCACTTCAGTAAACAAGAGACAGTGTTGGCAGACGTGTGAATAAGGCCCTCGCTCAAATATGTATGCATGCCCTTTCCATGCTATTGTATTAAGGGGAGTGCTCTTACGTGTAGCTTGAAAAGAATGGGCAAGCAGTTTCGTCTTCCTAACGGTGCAACCTAAGTCTTGGAAGTATCCGATGTTGCATTCTAGTAGACTCTTAGCTAAACTCTCGTTTCAAGGTCTCACATCTTAGTACATATGAGAAAGTACGGTGATGATGGAAAAAGAAATTCTGGAAAATCGCCTACTTTCTTTTCATACAACACGGGCCGCACAGAAAACAACGCTTCTAACAATTCTTCTTTGCTGTTTTTTTTACCAAGTTGTAACCTAGCAAATATCGGGGGATAAACAGATATATTCACAAACGCACGCGCCCAACAATTCTATTTTTGCTTGTGTTCCTTCTCGCGGGAACGTGTTTACGGAGCCGTTGGCTAGCAATGAAAGGAGGGATACACGTACACACAACAGACTGATGGGAGGGGATTTATGAAGTACACCTTTGAGATGGAATCAGGTGCCATGATATACATATCAAGTTTCATAAAGACTGGTTCAGGCATTCAAAAGTTAATAGGAAAAAGGGGGGGGGATTCACACACACAGCATGAAGATCGCATAGTCCTACTTTTATGTTTTAATAAGGAAAGTAGACGAAAGTCGATATCGAGAATATGACGAATTTTCATGTTTTGCACCTCCTGATAACAACAAAGCGACAATTGAAACGCCGTCTGTCTGTGTGTATGGATGTATAGATATAAAGCTTTCTGACGGTTGAGTGGTTCGACGGATTTTGTTCTTATTCAGTATAAAAGAGCTTGTCCGTCCTATGTCGGTGTCCGAGGAACATAGACTTTCCAGCTCCAAAATAGACTCCCTTCAGATGGGCATACAGGCAGAAAATGGAGATTTTCTCTGAAACGACCTAACGATTTTGGTCAAATTTCAGTAATACACGGTTAGTATCTCCTTAAATAAAATCGTACGGGTGGCATCCTCGCCACGTTCACTAGGAATCCAAATTCGAAATTTTCTCGAAACCTGCCTTACTAGTCGGTCGGATTTTTGTTATTTTTCGGCATTCAGAAACCGACATTGCTCTACCGAGCAAAAATCGATTTCGTTTCCAAGGTAACGTACCTCAGGTCAACCGTATACGGGAAAGTATTCGCACCGACCTTTTTATTTTCGTGTCAAATTATGTAATTCTTTAAATTATCGAAATGAACGGTGACTGTGACCCAGAATATTTATCACGCAATGCCATGGAGGAGTCTTTGTGTTCCTTCGTTATGAAAGCTCAATTCCTCGTCACCTGGTATTTTTGTTTTCGTAATTACGGTGATTAGTTAAAATCCCTGTTGATGGAGGATATTTCAGTCTGTATAGCAACTGGCTACGAGCTGGATGACCGACGGGTCGGAGTTCGATTCCCGGTGGTGTCAAGAAGTTTCTCTTCTCCACGTTGTCCAGACCGGCTCTGGGCCCACACAACCTCCTCTCCACTGGGTACCCGGGGCTCTTTCCCCGGGGGTAAAGCGGCAGGGGCGTGAATCTAACCACTCTCCTCCAGCCAATGTCGAGGTGAAAAAATGTGATCTATACAACCACTAACCCCCATACGCCTTCATGGAGTAGTGCCTAATTAATTAAGCACTGGGACAACTTTACCTTTCTTACCTTTAATAATATAATTATTCTAATACATAACGGGTCAATAAACACGCATGCTTGACAACAGAAGACAGTGTTTTCTGCGTGGTCCGTACCGAATATTTATCATGAAGACAATTGGCGCTGCAGCGCAGTTGAATGTTTAGCTGTGGAGCGTTAACCAGCGGATAACGGAAGCGGAAGAATCTCCAGTGCTAAGATTCGTTACCAGGAAACGTCCGGTGAAGACACTGCAGAGGAATAGCCATTGCGGAGAGCTGTTACCAATTAAAGACTAGTGAAAATAGAGTGAGAACATTTGAGTTTGGAGTGATTTGTAGTATGGAAATCAGCAATAATGTTGTACTTATTTGTAGGTACGAACTGTAAGTGGTTAATAAATCTATTCACCAATCCAAACCCCGTCTATAGTCACTAATACATGTGACACTATTTTTAAAAATTCTAAAATTTAACTTCTGGTGATATATCCATATATTTTCAAACTTTTATTTGTACTTATTCCGTTCACACTCATTAGTCCACAATTTTTTGAAACTCTCGAAATATTTGATCCCTTGTTTAAAGTCAAATTGAGTCTGTCATATTTAAATATCTTATTATTTTAGAAATATGCATTTTTCTGCATTGTAGGTAATATTCTTTTTCAGTTATATAGTTTTTCCAACTACGTGTAGTTTCCTGACCTACCTTTCTTGTGGCTATTGTAACCGTTACCTCTTTAACTCAGTTATCCTTAGGGGACTAGGTTTGGAGGTTTCCGTCTAGCCAATCGGTAAGCATGAGTTCTCAGAGCGCATAAACGGGATTGGATAGCAGCTGAGCAACGGAATCGAGTTGAGAATGTGAAGTGTGTACGTTTAATTACTTACGAATAAGTCACACTTAGAAAGAGTCACAGTTTCCCGTTAGTGTATATTTATTTGAATAACAAAGAACATTGCTGTATGAATTATTCACATTCAAAGTCTATGCGGTTATTACGAAAGGTCTGCTAATTGTGCCCGAAATTGTGTTGTTTGATTTAGAATAAAAGCCAGTCTTTATGTAGTTAGTTACGTAGTCATACACGTGAGGACTTTTGAAAGCCACGTGCAATTCGCGGGCTGGTGTGCACCTATGAAGATTTCCAATAGCGCGAAGAACTCTGTTCTGTAGGCGCGGCAGTTTCAATAGGTGAGTCAGCCACATACTCCCAGGTGGGACAGTCATAAATAAGTCATAACTGACCTGACCAGAACTTTGTAAAGCGTAAATTTGATATCTGTACCTAAACGCCTACTTCTAACTAGAGAATAGGTACTTATTTACGTGCCCAATGCATTTGGCGGATATTCGTTGCGTATTAATGGCTCATTTGTTTGACTACGTAATACCGTGTTTACTTTGCCATTGCCTAGCAACGGATGACGTCTTTGTTAAACTATTCGTTCATGTCACATTATTATTATTTGGCCTCTGTACTGTTAAGTTTGCACGCAAATAAACGCGAATTGAATTGAATTATCAATCAATTATTATCAATCGATTTTTAAATGTGGTATCTAAGCTGTGCTGAGTCTATAATTGGCCTTGCCGCTGTTGGCTCAGCACATAAATAATAAAGAATTGAATTATTATTATCATCATCATCATCGTCATCACCACAACCACCATCGTGATGAGTCTGTAATTAGTCACTGGCTGTTGAGCTCAGCACGTAAAAGAATAAAGATTTGAACTGAACAGAATCATCAGTATTGTAATCAATTTGGAGGGAATAACAAATTGCTTAAGTACAGACTGCAAATTTATCGATCGGAATCTGAAAGATTCGCACTATCGCCATGTTTTTTGTTGATAAATTTCGTACGTAATTTGTAGGAATTTTCATGGTCTATTATCCTGCATAATTTCATTCTCATATCTCTAGTGGTCCATTAGTTATAGCTATCAAACAGAGAACTAAATTAAAATTTATTATTAACCCAACAAGGGGTTCTGTCCCCATTTCATGGCCCTGGCTCTAACTATGCCTGCCATGTTTACCTGTCAGCGTAGGACTGTTTTACGACGTGCGCGCTTTCAAATAATGTTCCTTAACTCGTAAATACATAGTCCACAATTGACATTGTTTGTGCGGTGTTTGCAAGGAAATAAGTTTGTTGCCGTCTGAATGTTTACTAGGGGACATAACAGAGAATTACAGACGAACTAATGAAGGTATAAACAGACCCAAAGTTGGCTTATGTAAATACTGGCCATAAGCTTCTCAATATATTTTACTCGTTTCTACTTTATTACTTCCCACAACACGTTACTAGATTTATATCTAAGAATGGTATGGATGAATTTCGTTATTGATTATGCGTCCGTCTCTATGGTCTAGTGATCGGAGTTCGTGGCTATAGTTCCAGAGGTGCCGGATTCAATTCCCGGCCCTACCAGATTTTCTGAGGAGTAGTGCTTCTGGAACGTGATCCACTCAGCCTCGTGGGGATAATTGAGGAGCTATTTCAAGGAAATAGCGGCTCCGATCCAGAAAACCCAGATTAACGGCCGTGGGGATCCTTTGCGCTGACCACGCGACACTCTCTACCCGCTAAAGTTGACACTAACTTCGCCGACAAGTGGCGGTCGCTCGGTCGGTATAGTTCGCTGGCGGACTACAGGCCACGGAGTTTTTTTCATAATGCACGAAGCAGATATGATCTGTGACCGTCATGACTTCTGTACGAGTAACGAAAACGTGGACGAGGATTCTATTTTGAGGTGGGAGCAATGTTCATAAGGCCAAAATTGTTAGTTCCGACAAGAGTAAAATAAAAACATAAAAATGATTTTTTTGTAGAAGGGTAAAGTTGTCCCTGTGCTTAACTAATTAAGCACTACGCCATGAAGACGTATGGGAGAGTGGATGTATAGATCCATATTTTCTTACTCTCGGCACTATTTGGGGGTGAGTGGTTAGCTTCACGCCCAGGCCGTTTTACCTTCGGTGAAAACTCGGACGATTTTTTTTTCTTCATCTTCGTCCCCACTTCGGAGCATATGGCTGATTTCTCAGTTTCATGATCATTTTACAGACGGTAGGACTCCTTGGACGGGTGATCAGCTCGTCGCAAGGACTGTACCTAAACATAGGACAACACAAACACAGAATAATCGCATACACACACCAAACATCCATGCCTTGTGTGCGATTTTAACCCACAATCCCGGCTTCCGAGTGAGTGAAGACAGTGCATGTCTTAGGCCGCTCTGCTACCGTGGCCGGCGGTCTGGGCGATTGGGGAAGTGAAAATTCTTGAACCTACCGGGACTCGGCCGTCCAGCCCATAGCCAGTCGCTATACCGACTACGCTATCACGGCTTTGTAAAAGGGAACATAAATGCAAGTTCATATGCAAATAGGAGCCCAATACGATCACTTATTCCTTAATTGTTTGTATGCAGCATATGATTTACAAGTCCAGTGCCAAAATAGAGCGCGATATTTGTTTGTTTCTGCATACACTTCGTCATTAATGTGAACAGGGCTAGAAAAAAGTGATTCTGTATTCTACATATTAGTGTATGCAAAATATTACACATTGTTGCAACTTACATAGTCTGCATGTTAACTAACATTTTAAATCAGTAAAGATGGGAGGATATGCAGCAAGCATGAAGGCCCCGAGTAAAGTGTACATTACTTTCGATGCTTCGATCGCTGAATATTCTTTACGTAGTCTCAGGACTGTTGCATAAAGGGGGTACTAGTAATATGTATGAATATTATTTTAGAGTTGCTTGAGGGCATTGAGTAACCCAACGGTTATATCCCGTAGCTCCGTAGAGAAAATCATAATTTCCGCAACTAAGATACAGATGGATAAAATTTATTCAGCGGTTCTTATAGGAAAATTCAATACTTAAAACTTCAATGGTACAGCATGCGCAACAGATCTGGTTTTGTTAGTGAAATAGGAGAGTTCATAAAGGTCCCTTTGTTATCACTGTTGTATTGTTGATTGCTCACGAGGCTTAGGTGCTGGCATTGATTAATGACTCATTTGTTATGAATCCAGCGATTCTGCTTTCCTAACTTCGATTTTTTTATATAATTTTCTTTATCAGTAATTTATTATTATCTTATATGGCTAAATTTGTTGACACTAAAACAACCAAAAATGCAAACAACAGAAAAGTAATGACACTGTGAGAACACCTCTAAATGTGTGGAAACTCTGAACCTCTCAGGATCGAAGTACTCTGTACTAATATGTTTAAATAAAATATCCATGTTCTAAGAATTTTCGGATTTAAGTCCAATATCTCTCTATCTATATCTAGCCATCTACCTACCTACTTACCTACCCGTTATCCAACTTGGAGCATAGGGCTTCCGAGGAACGCTTCGTTTCATTTCAGCTTCATTTAGACCGCCAGTAGGACTCCTTTTACGGGAGATGAGCTCGCAAGGCCGCTACATACACACAGGACAACACGAACACAGAATAAGAGCATACAGTCATCCGTGCCTCGAGTAGGATTCGAACCCACGATTGCAGCATTCGAGCGAGTGAAGCCGGTTCATGCCTCAGACCGCGCGGCAACTGTGAGGGGCTAGGTGCAATAGGCGAAAGGAATTGAAGAACACAAACCATAAGGACATACCAAATTAAGGCTCATAATTGAGATGGGGGAAATTAAAAGTGCCCAGAAATGTAGCAAGACATTTAGGAATTTAGGCATATATGGGAGGATAGGCCTATTGAAACGGATATTTAAGAAATCGGATATGAGAGTTTGGACTGGATTCACATGGTTGTATACAGGGTTCAGCAGCAGAGTCTATAAACGCGTAATGAAACTTCAGGTTCTATAAAATTTAGGAATTTTCACTAACTGAGCAACCATCAGCTTCTCATGAATCTACTCTATTCCATGTATTTTACCTAGGCTCTACGACAATACCTCCAATGACTTGACGTCATTAAAGAACCAAAGAATAAAAGAATCTTCTATTAGGCGTCATTGGTCTATTACAATTATTACGCTCAGGTATTTTTATACATTTCATACCAGTTTTGTTGAGCAGCAACGCAGTTTCCTCTATTTGCGCTGCTCCATTCAGTAACATGTGTTCAATTCAGGCTGATAACAGTTCTCGGAAATTGCGGTTGCGTTTCGGTTGCCAGTTTCGCTCTGATTCTCTCACAGATTCCATTGCAGTTTCTACCATAACCTTGTATAAAAATCGTTGTTAGTGTTTGGCCTACATTTCAGCAGACATTAAGCTCCTCTCCCCACTTCTTACTCTTGGCTGTTATGTGGAATGTTTGTATTATCTTAGTTTTTCCTTGCAGATACCAGCGATCCCTGCGGTTTGTGTATATATGAATAAATGTGGTATCTAAGTGAACAATCGTGTTGAGCACTTCCCACTTGTATTCAGCTCCAAGCTTGGAAATGTCGGCGTGACGTACCTGACGTTCCGGGAACATGGCTCCGCCGCAGACAGACATAATACAATTACCTTCAACTAAGTAAATTCATAAACACAGAGACGGTAAATGCCTTTCTCTAGAAACAATGTACTCTAAACTAAATATTATTGCAACACGTGAAAGCTATATTAACCTGGCCTATATACTAGTATTTCCACGTGTGGAGGCTGGTTACAATAGCTCCACCTTAGCCCTGGGGACGTAGAAGGCGATGATAAGGGAACCCGCTGCTATTGCACATAACTGGGCTATCCTATCACTGGGGGACATAAATATAGGGACCTTTACTACCACTTTGGGTGTTGGATGCAAGGCTGACGACATTGTCCTGTAAAATAACATTTTCACAAAATTCAAAGAAGTGAAACCCGAATGTAATCAGACAGAAATTCCTAAGGAAGGATTTGGCTCAAAAAGTGCTGCTTCGACAATGATGACCATATGCAAATATTGTTTATGTGAAGGTGTAGGTTATCAATCCCGACCGTCACTGAAATACAGTATCTAAGTATAAAACTGAAAATGTTCTGATTGGCGTTTGTGCGATTGTGTGATAATCTCTACCTAAAGAATTTCCATACTATATTATGTCGCCCAGGTCTGTGTCATCTGCTCTCATATTGTGACATGACGCCTGAAAGCTGGAATAGTGGAGCCGAGCCAAACGTCCATGTGCAACGGCTGAGTTTCCGTGACAACAGATCGTTCCCAGGTAACCAGTTGTAAACACTTCAAAGCGAGGCGGTTGCTTGACATCGGATTCAGGAGAACACCAATTGCTTGGCCAGAGACACGCAGAATGACAGAGGAACCCTATGACATGCAGTTCTGTATACGGTCGAACAAAATTCACAACACAGAGCACTTTGCAGACGAGTTATGAGTATCCTGTGTGGATGAGGGGTCGAATACCTCCACCATGACCCTGCAANTCGGTGCTTTATTCCAAGACAGACTGGCCGACTGACCGTCGGTCGTAACATAAGACTCGACTGGAATAGTGTTATGAGTCGGAGACGGGGGCGTCTCGGATCTGACAGAGTAAAATGTGGTCATGAGTCCCGCGGGACTCGGACTTGAGAATAACTGCGCTGGCGAGGACCAGCAGCAAGTGTAAACGACAGACCGATCCTCTCATCAGAGAGGATGTTACATAAAGATTATAACCGCAAATGTTCAGTTTGGAAATAAAAATCGTGGTCGTGAATCTCAAGGCGTTTGTCGCCAAGACGAACTGAGTGGCGGTAAACCGCCCGTCGTAAAGCAACTCTGATCCTGGCTCTGACGAGTTATGAATCGTAGCTGAGTTATGTATGAGTAGCAGAAGAACCATAAGAATTAGAGTGAGAAATTCGCTATCAAGAAGGAATTAAATGTGTAAATTGTTATAATCAAATGTAATTGTAGTAAGAAAGTGCCAATAAAATCCGCCATCTGATCTAGAAGCCGTTACTTTCGTCACGCGTACCCCCCTACACGTGACAGTATTAATTCGCATATAGTCGGGCATCCCACAATATAAGGAATTCATTTCACATTTACCTCCAGAGTGACTTATATCGCGATGTCTGCAATACGTGGGTGCATGCATAAATGCGAGTCTGTATGATGTTGTGGAAGGCCCTTAGTTTTGGAAGCTTCTGTCTATGGCTGTACACCTCTTCGTGGACCTTGGCCGCTTTTTCGGTTTCTTAATCTATACACAATCGGTAGGACTGCTTGGACGGGGGATCGACCCGTTGCAAGGCTGCTACATACACATAGAACAACACAAACACAGAATAAACGCACACAGACATCCATGCCTGGAATGGGATTCGAACCCACGATCCCAGTGTTCGAGGTGGCGAAGACTCTTCATACCTTAGACCGCGCGGCCACTGTGACCGTCGGAAACTTTGTATAATCTTATCGTGTATACAAGCTTGACAAAGTACCCAGCTAAAACTGGGTTAGTTTCGAGGCTGTGAAAGCAGAATTAGAACATTCTGGCCTGCAACTTCATACGTGTCCTCATTAATATAAGAGTTACGGTTTGCTGTGTAGTTCAGCAGTGTTTATTTCTCTGACGATCAATACCATACGAAAGTATTGCTTCCAGATCATATTTTAGTCTTTTTGTACGGTTTCTTACATAGTTTTTGTAATATTATTTTTAAGTATCCTGTTGCACTCTATACGATATATGACATAAACACCGTCCCAAGTGCAACAATTTATTGTAGTTCTTTTGTCTTGCCCTCTTCTACACTACAAAGATAATGCACAAAGCAGACAGATATCAGCGAAGTAGATTCTGATAAATCAAAACCTGTTGGTAACGACGAAAAGAACAATTGTGAAGACTTATGGTTTTAAATTTTATACTAGATGCAGTGTAACAGCTACGTAAGTGTATACACCTGATGATGGCCGTTTGCGGCCGAAACATGTAGTGTAGAAGAGGGCAAGACAAAAGAACTACAATACATTGTTGCACTTGGGACGGTGTTTATGTCATATATAGTTTTTGTAGTTAGAAGAAGTTGTTATGGTTAAAATGTTGGCCTCCGCTTTCTTGTTCCTCAAAATATGTATGAGCCGATTGTCTAGAAGATGTGGGAGTCTCGACGTCTCACAACACTATGGGCCTTCACGGCCTGTTACAGGGATAGCTTTACCCTCGAAATATATAGTATCATCTTCAAAGCGACACCGAATTTAATGTTAAAGTAGTGAAGCCTGAAATTTCTCCGTAAAAATTTGATGATGTGCCTTGAAAATTTTAGCGCCTTGTTTGATGTGCCGTGCAGTGAGTTCAAAGATGTTAAAAAACTCTGGTGTAGATACTGACAGCGCCATAACAAATCCAAAAAAGTATTTTTCTAAGGAAGTCTCTAATACCGCGGAATAAATTATCCTGTCCCAATTTTCTGTTTCTCGATTCCCTCTCTCAAACCGATTCGCAACTCATATCAATTTAGTAGTTCTGTTTTCAATGGCATGAAGATGTTTCTTCACTGTCTGTGACCTGTTTTAATGAGCTGTCGCAAAATGTTCCCGAAAGCTTTGAGGAATTCACTCGAAACCTCAGTCAGGACCGTCTAGAATCGGAACCAGAAAAGCAGAAATTCCGACTGTTCAAAGCGTCCGTATGTCGGTACCGTGCTGTTACTTATTATCTTGTAGGGCGTACACAGAAGCGGCCCCTTCCTGAAATAACTCTTATTGCGAAATAAAGTAACGGTCCGACGTAAAAGGTAAAAAAAAAAGTTAAATCTATCCCTGTAACAGACCGTGGAGGCCCATAGGTTTGTGAGTCGTCGAGGCTCTCACATTTTCTACACAATCAGTTCACAGATGGCGGTGAGGTTGTCAGTTTTAGCGCCCTCCACTCCTGGAACTCACTTCTGTTAGAGACTGAGTCGACCACAGGGCTATAGTGCGGCCGGAAATGTTAGGACAATTGAAAAATCCATTGACATCATCGGTAATAGAAACCGTGATCTTCGTGCTTGTAGCATAGTGCCTCAATGAACCATGCTATCGCGTGCCCCCTATTCATAGTGTATATAATTGTGACAGATATATTATATTCTTCCGTATTACTGTGCGGATGTTCGAAGTCAAACCCCTTTGAATGCTAGGGTCCACTTACTCGGCTGTATCTGAAACTCTTGAGACTGAAACAATCTGAGGCATGACAACACACACAGACGCATACCTATACTCATATGGTGTCTGCAAATAAGAGCTGAGGGGAGTCCTGGTCTGGAAAGGGAGTAAGATTAAACTGGCTTCAGATTATCTAACTCACTGATATTGTCACGTGATGATGTGACTATAGACGGGGATTGGATTGGTAATTGGATTTACTGACCACTTACAGATCGTAACTACAAGCAACTATAGCGTTGTCGCTAATTCACGTGCTCTGACGTTCACTGTAACACGTACTAAATCTTCTCAGTCTTCTGTGTCTTCCTCAGTCGTTGCCTGGTGACGGATCCAACAATGTCCTCTGTTTCCGTGCTCATGTTCTTACCGGCTGGCGACTGCCTCACAACTGAATTCGCATAGTGAGGGGTGGAGTCCAGCTGGGTCCACTCGGCACGGCGGCAACTGATTGCCCTATTGTACCTGCCACAGATGATTATGATGATGGAAAATTTGGTGGAATGAAGATTGGCAGGGGAAACCGAAGTGCTCGGAGAAAACCCGCCCCAGCGCCACTTTGTCCACCACAAATCCACTTGACCAGACCCGGGATGGAACCCGGGCCGCCGCGGTGGGAAACCAGCGACTAACCGCTTCAGCTATGGCGCGGCCTTGCATCACAACTAACTCATTACTTCAACTGTCCTCCTTATAACATCTCGGCACGGAGCGCACAGAGAACACCGTTCCTCTGTTGCTGTTTCCAACTATTGCCGTGCAAACATGCTTGTTTGCGAAACCGTTACCTAGTACCGGCTGTCTCTGCTGGCTTCACAGTTCTTAACTTGAGCAAATATGCCACAATATATTCGGTAAACCAGCCGCTATTATGCTTGTGACAAAGGAGAGAATTTAATTGAAATTCTGTAGAGCCTCGCGTAAAGTAAAGTTAAGGTAGTGACTGATAGAACATTAAGCTTTTGAGTAAACACCATCACACAACACAATGCTACAACGTAAAGAAAACAGCTGAGCCAGACTGGATCCGAAGAAACTTGGTGAAGTGTGGCACAAGATAAGGCCTCAAGAAGAGACAGTTTAATGAAGAGGCGCTCATACTCCAAGGGAATGAGTAATGTGTAACAGTTTGTAACACAGGGATCTCACCGAAGTCACGTGGCTTACAGCGGTCTTCACTCGAGAAAGATGTGCATTAAATGAAGCAATTAGGCCTGAATATTTGTATCAACTTGCAATTCTTTTAAAATTAGAAACTAAACAGACAGCTTAACGACTTAAAATCTGAGGCTATGGAGAGAGAAATTGCTTGCTTGGTTTACACTTTAATCCTGAAGTTGTAAAAATTACGTTTTCTCAAAACAATGGTTAAACTTCCACTACATTACACAGCATCACACCCCCAGAATATATTTCTCTTCTGTTTACTTCTCAGTTACTTCCAAGTTGAATATCGGTTGCATGAATATTACTAATCGTTGATCTGAGGAGGTAAGGCAAAGCTATTCCTGTAGCAGGCCGTGAAGGCCCATAAGGTTGTGAGAGGTTGAGGCGCCGACATTTTATAGACAGTCGGCTCACAGATGATGGTGACGTCAGCCTTACGCCCCGGTCGCCCTTCGCCCCCAGGAATGTTCCTGATACTCATTTCTGTTAGAGGTTGAGACGACCCCAAGGCCATAGTGCGGCTGGAGGGATCAGGTCAATTGAAAAAAAAACAATCGGGATTAGATCCCGCGACCTCTCGGCTTGTAGCATAGTGCCTCAACGAACCACGCTACCGCGTGTCCCTGATCTGATGAGGTAGGAAATAGTTTTCTCTATTTCAGTACACTACGAGGTATATCAGTGTTTGTTTTGAGAGCGCATGGACTTCAGACTAAAAATCATTATATATATATATATATATCATATTCCTGTCAACACAACACTGTTTCCAGCGTGTGGAATTGCTGCTAGGGCAACATGTTTTGGCACATGTTTGCCATCTTCAAGTCCAGTTTTTAGTTACAATTATTCTATCATGTACTTTCAGTAAATTTTCATGTAAACGATTAGCTTCGCCGGTGTATTAAAGATTAAGATACTAACTAACTAACTTCATTCAGCTGAGCTCTTTTTGAGAAGTCGCCAATGGTGCAGCTACTCAAGAACTTACCAGAAATTTATGGAACCCGAAGTTTCATTACCATATTCACAAGAGCCCTCCACTGGTCCCTATCCACAGCCAGATCAAACCAAACCATACCATCCCATCCTATTTCTGTAAAATCCATTTCAGTATTGTCCAAACACCTACGTCTTGGTCTTCCTAGTGGTATCTTTCCTTCTGGCTTTCCTACCATTATCCTATATGCAATCCTGTTCTCCCCCAATCGTGCTACATGGCCTGTCCATATTATTCTCCTTGACTTGATCACTCTAATTATGCTTGGAGAAGAGTACAAGTTATGAAGCTCCTCTTTATGCAGTTTTCTCCAACTTCCCGTCAGTTCATCTCTCTTCGGTTTCAAGTATTCTCAAACACCTTCAGTCTATGTTTCCCCCTTAATTGTAGGAACCAAGTTTCACACCCATACAGAACCACAGACAAAATTACGTTTTTCTATATTGTAACTTTTACGTTTCTGGACAGCAAACGAGAAGACGAAAGGTTCTGGACTGAACGGTAGCAAGCATTACCCGAATTCAATCTGCGAGTATTCTTACTGTGTATTATATATTATATACTGTAATTTGTTGGTTTTTGTTTACTGATTAACACTTCAGTTGTTTTGATGAACTAAGTAGACCCTTACTTAACTGCTCCCATTATTCAGTCTCGCGATAGACAAATGAGATGTGTTCCGTACATCATTCCCTGAGTCCTGTAAATAGAAGGGATCTGCGGTTCCGTTGCCTTTCATTCCTGGAGAAATTGTCGCCCTTTCGGGGTACGATTGCAGGACATAGTGGCCGAATGAACGGGTGTCGTCTGACATACTGCAAGAAAAAAAGTTTCATGATGTAATAAATATTTTATCATTTCCAGCATAGTTCAATATTTTCCTCGAGTTCTTTGTCACATGTCGAATTAATCTTTTAGTAGCGACTGTGCTTCTGTCTATATATGGCTCTACAGTTCTTTTGTTGGGCTTTGGCCGCTTTTTCAGTCTCTTAATCCTATACACAGTCGGCAGGAGTCCTTGGACGAGGGATCAGCCCGTCGCAAGGCCGCTGCCTGCACACAGAATAACACAAACACAGAACAAATGCACACAGATATTCATGCCTTGAGTGGAATTCGGACCCGCGATCCTAGAGTTTGAGCGAACTAAGACAATTCATTCCTTAGACCGCGCGTCCTCTGAGATCGGTTGCGACTGTACTTACGAAGGTGAAGTTCTTAAATAAAATTTATATTTATTTATTGATGCATTCCTTTAAACTAGGTATTAATAATTAATGAGAATTATTCCTCAAGCCTTTTACGAATGCTGTAATAATCGCTAATGAGGTGATGACTTCATTTACCACAACCAGTCAGTAGTAATTAGGAGACATAGGCTTCTATGTGTTCTGTCCAGTGTCAGCCGTTAGCACACCGGTCCTCTAGAAGCCTTCCGCTGTTTTATCGGCCCGTGAATCTGGAACAGTTTTCGTGGTTGAAGGGTACAGACGAAAATTAAATTAGCCTTTTACCGTACAGTGGAGATATCATACGAGACTAATCAGAAACTATTAAACGTTTGAAAGATGAGAGACGCGGACTGCCAAACAGGGAGAGAGAGAGATAAAATTCGTGCAAGTGTCCCCCTGCCTTTAAGTCGAAGGTTTTAGTTGCAGTCTCTGTTTGAAATGGGGTTTCTCCGGAGATGAAATGGCCTTTCCATGTGAATTGCATAATTTTGCAACATTTTATTCAGCAATTTCTTCTAGCAACCAGGAGATACAAAGAGAACTCAGTCTTCTTTCGCTTTATTCCATCCTTTGTGCGTCTTTATCCACGTATTACACAATAAAGAAGTCGCGTCAGCGTTGGTATTAAAGAACTTTCTTTTAAGAAAATTGAATTAGGTTAAATTGAATCTGCTGTTTCTCTTTCCATGGATATTTTTTCGCTCCTTGCTTCTCTTTTCTCCGTTATTTGTAAATGTCTTGAACGAGTTACATTAATCTACTCTCTCTCCATCTCCTTTGGTTGCTCCTCTCAAGTCCGTATTTTCAACTTCATTTCCGCCTCTCTTTCACCCCTCATTACCCCTGCAAAAGAGGGTGCAAGCGAACCGCTCGATCTTCCGACGCTGAATGCAATCACACCCAACCACCACGTCCGGACAAACCACCCTGCTTGCTCGTACACGAGCACACGAGCATTGCGAGGCTCTCAGAATTATGCAGCAATGTGTCACGTGACCCGCTGTTGCGTCACTCTTACTCTCCGTGTAAACTGGGATAACTATAAGAAGACATGGAGTGTGATGTCCGGGACAGTTCCAACCAGTCAGCATGTTCCGAAGCAACACTTTAAATGTTGGGCTCTTGCCAGATCATATTGACTACCAGTCCGCAAGCGAACTATACCGACCGAGCGACCACTGCTTGTCGGCGAAGTTGGTGCCAACTTTTTCTGCGGATAGAGGTTGTCACGTGGTCAGCGCAACGGATCCCCACGGCCGTTATTTTCTGATTTCTAGACCGAAGCCGCCATTTCCTTGAAATATCTCCTCGGTTATTACTCGCGAGGCTAAGTGGACTCCATTCCAGATCCACTACTTCTCAGAAAATCTGACAGCGCCAAGAATCGAACCCTGACCTCTTGATCTGTAGGCAGGAACTCTGACCACTAGACCACATACTACCGGGCAATGGACAGTGACCCCATGTTGTATATCACCTATGTATAAGAGAAGGTTCTGGTGGAGTTGCCCGTTCGACGCAGCGCTTTGTGAGACAATATTTGACTCAATGAACCTCTGCACGTACACACGTGGTGTGCGGCTGGGGAAACCCGAGAGGCGGCCTGGACATGGTGCCGACTTATCCGAACTTAATTTTAAATCGACTTTAAACTTGTACTTATGTTGTAACATCGTATCCTATTGTCACGTGTTGGGTGTATAACGCGCGACAAGTAACTTCACGCCGTATTGGATATAGCGAATTTTATTTCACACCATTTACAAGCTCAACATTACTGTCATCGGCAGTATCACAAATACTAGACTGAATACTCTTCCCTGGCCAACTCGTAACTAACTGTGAATAGTGTTAGCTGCTCCTTATTTAGCCCCCTTACGGACAACACAGAAAACAGTTACATAATAGGCACTACTGTTGCGTAACGTCGTGTTTACCGACTGCCTAGGAACAGTCGTTGCACGGACTCCCCGCCGTGTTTACAAGGACGTTGCTGGGCAGCGCTTCCGGGAGTTGTTTACGGCTACGTAGCAACTGCGGCGTCCTGTGTTACGTCACCGCGGTGAAAGGGGTGTCTACCGAGCGTTGCACACTGATGGACGGAGTGGGGGGTATGTGACGTCACTCGCGAGATCACAGAGTTCACGCGACCCCCACCTCCCGCTACACCATCCACGTAACAGTATTGTAGGATAATACAGGCCTTAAGAATTTTCGCGGTTAGAATGAAATAAGGACTAGGAAGACGAATCTCTGAAGTACTGTGATTTCTACAGCCCAGTGATCGATAACAAAGTAACTGCATTCGTTACATTTTTTTTGTAATTTCTTGCGATAGGATGAAACTGAATCCACTTGGTACGTCGGCCATTAATTGGCCTATTGTATCAGCCATGGATGATAGACGATGGTGAATGTGGATCAGTCTGTGGAATGATAATGGGCAGGGGAACCAAAGTACTCGCAGAGAACCTGCCCCAGTGCCACTTTATCCACCACAAATCCCACATGACTTCACCTGGGCTGGAACCCGGGTCGCCGCGATGGAAAGCCGGCGATTAATCGCCTGAGCTATGACCCGGCACATTCGTGATATTACGTATATTAATAGTATGCTTTGTGCCCAGTCCGTGTCTCGAAATACATACGTATCTCCCCTGACGTTAAAGTAACCGTAAACCGAATTTTCGGTATTCTAAATGTTTGAGAAAGGTCTGTATTTCTTACGAAGGAATGTGGCGCTGTATTCAGTACCGACATTGTCTAGTCCAACCGAGTGACAAGGAGCAGGGAAGGCTGTGCGATCAAGTGCACTGAATCGTGAACGGCAGTGCCATCTGTATTCGTGTCTGCGTAATCTCTTATCGGGGAAGTGTCGGTTAGAACTTGATAGCGACTGTATGATTGATCAGAAAGGGATACGGTGGAGTAAGTGGAGTGCTGACCCCGTTTCAAATCGAGCGTGCTCGCCACTCCTAAATAAAATAACAGATGTCCAGATGTTTCAGCTAGTCGGGTAAAATGTTCGTAGACGACTTCTGTTGGGGAAATGTATTCGTGTACTCTTTACTTACGTCTGCAAGGTTTGTTGCTATGCGTACAAGTCTAATCCGAATTTCTTTTTCTATTTGGCATTCCTGTCATAACAAATAGAATTAGCTGCCACTTTTAAAGGTATTTAATTCCGAAATGTATACTCGTATCTTTCGAGCCTTATTAAGATTTATAAGTTATGTACAGGTTTTCTGGGATGTGATGCCGTGTAGTTTGGTAGTTACTTACAGGCGTTAAAAGAAGTACAATCCTCCGAAAAGTCAGCAAACATCTACTAGAATTCTCGGCTCCACACACCAGAGGGGAGTTATCTTCAAATTCATATTCCTAAGAACTTAAGGTTGCCGATCACAGTGACCCCTCGGTCTAAGTCATGATTTTGGGGATTCAGATTTTAAGGAACAGTCACAGAATTATATGAAATACCGGCCCATGATTCTGATACAAGAAAGTTAATTGGTCTATTAGCGGTAACGTTCAATGCCCGAGATCTTAAGTTAACAAACAGCTGTACTCCAGTAACGGGGATTTTCACGTCGTGTTATTATTCTCCGTAGAGTTCCTTAAGGTGCGGTTTCACGCCAAGATGGAACAACTTGGTGATGCATTTGCTGCGATTATTTTTGAGACTGTACGCGTTCTGATTCTGACAGGTTTCTATACTGTATTCATCTCTGCCTCTTAGCGATGAATTGATCTCTTTGAAACATTTTTCAGAGTTATTTTCAAGATTTATGTCATTTATTAAATATTGGCTGACACGAAAAAAATATAGGAATTCAAATGGTGTTTTCTGCGAATGTAAATTGTTGTTTAGTGTGAAGAGTTCTATCTGCCGGGGTATAACGCCTTGTAGGCCTGTGAAAGTCAGTCGACATTTCGAAAGAACGTAAGGTCCCTATGCTTAAGCTCGAACATTAAGCCGAACAGGAAACCAGCATGAAGCTGGTAGCGGTTCATGCTGGTTTCTTGAATATCTTATCGTTAGTGTCTGGATATGGAGGCGATATGTTCTTCCGAAACGTCAGTTGATCATCGCACCACACAGTTAGAAGATAGAATTCTTCATAGTCATCATTCTGAGAAACAAATCGTAAGTGTTCGTACTTTATTTAATGACACTGTATCAGCTGCACAAAAACGGTGGATTTAAAATGGAAGAATGATTTTAAATTATTGATACAGATACTGAAGAAGGTGTCCGCGAACAAATTGAATATAGGATCCGGGAACTTACCTAGATATACAGAGGATACCCTTGAACAGCCTGTTACGGTAGCCGAGCGGTCTAAAGGCGCGTCCACATTGCTCGTGCTCGTGCTCGCCAGGCTTGTGCTCGTCGGGAGACTCGTCTGGCATTTACTTGTGCTCATAAATCTTCGTCCACACTACTTCAGTTTCTCGCCAGGCTTCGGCGCGTGAGGATCCGTATATTTACTCGTAGTGTGTATAGGCCGTAGTCTTATTTTAATTTACTGGCTATAGCTTTTAAATTAAAATTTTAAAATTTGCTTGTCTCGTGACTTGTCATATCGTACACATTACTCGCAAGCATAGCGAGTCACACGAGCACGAGCACGAGTAATGTGGACGGGCCTTTAGGCATGCACTGTCTTCGCTCGCTCGGAAGTCGGGTACGTGGTTTCGAATCCCACTCAGATTAAGGATGTTTAGTTAGTGTGTGTGTGTGTGTGTGTGTGTGTGTGTGTGTGCGTGCGTGCGTGCGTGCGCGGTTTCTTCTGTGTTTTTGTACAGGTAGAGAGGCCTTGCAACGAGCTGATCACCCTCCCAAGGAGTCCTATCGAATGTCTTAAGATCTAGTGAACCGAAGTGGAACGGAGGGTTTCGTGGAGGTAGGCCAAGGCCCGAATTGGGGCTGCAGCGCAAAAAGACCCGTTTAGTGTGACTGTCGTCAGGAATAAGAACCTAGCTTGGAGCTTCTTGAAACGTGAATTGAGGATAATGACCATTTAATCACAACTTTCACTTTCTTATTGAAAGTTACCTCATATCGACATCATCTTGCTTTGCATTATGTTAATTACGAAGGGCGTTCCGTATATAATGCCTCCTATTTTTCTGTGTTAATATGTAACGTCTGAGATGGATGTTGGTGGTGTTGCAGTAAAGGTTGGACCTTCCCACCAATGTACTGTTAGTTTGGTTGTCGTGCGACAGATAGCGACAGCAGAGCAGTCTACCAAAATGGCGTCTGACATAGAAGTGCGTATGAAAGAGAAATGTGTTATTGAATTTCTCACTGCCGAACAAATTGTACCCATTGACATCCATCGACACTTGCTAAAGGTGTACGGAGACAATACAGTGGATGTCAGCACAGTGAGACGGTGGGTAGTGCGTTTCAACAGTGGCGAAAGTGAAGTGCACGACAAGCCACGCCCTGGGCGTCCCTGCTCAGCTGCCACTCCTCACAATGAACGGCGCCTCGATCAGCTCATCCGTTCAGATCGGCGGATAACGACCAGGGAACTGTGTACGCGGCTTAATATCGGCTGTAATGCATTGGAAACGATGTTGGGGAAGCAGGATTATCGCAAGGTTTGTTCCAGGTGGGTCCCGCGGGTGATTAAACAGGACCACAAAACTCATCGAATGGAAGTCTGTCAGGACCTGTTGCACCAGTTTGAGGCTGAAGGTGACAAGTTTCTGGACAGCATCGTCACCGAAGATGAGACATGGTGTCACCACTACGAGCCGGAATCCAAAAGACAGTCCATGGAGTGGCGACATCCGGATTCCCCAAGAAACAAGAAGTTCAAGACACAGCCGTCGGCAGGGAAAGTGATGTGCACGGCCTTTTGGGATATGAGGGGTGTAATTTTGTTGGATTTCCTGGAGCCTGGTGAGACTGTCAATTCTGAACGCTACAAGACGACGCTGACTAAGCTGAAAGCCCGTATTTCCCGAGTCAGGCCAGAGAAGCAGACAACCTTTCGCTTGCAACAAGATAACACTAGACCCCATACCAGTTTGGCTGGACTGTCCTACCACATCCACCTTATAGCCCCGATTTAGCACCTTCAGACTTCCATCTCTTTGGGCCTATGAAAGACGGACTACGTGGGCAACATTTTCCAGACAACGATGCTGTCATTGCAGCTGTAAGAAAGTGGCTAGCCTCTGCCGGCGCAGACTTTTACGGGCGCAGCATACAGGCTCTTGTTCATCGATGGCAAAAGTGCATAACGAATGGTGGTGATTATGTGGAAAAATAGCTGTAAGTAGCTGAAATCTTGCTCTATTAAACTGCGTTATTATGTTTTCTGTATCTGTTATATTTTTCATTAAAAAATAGGAGACAGTGTATACGGAACGCTCCTCGTATATTCACCTTGTAAGGCCTTTGAGGCACGTATTCGCATCTTAGATGGAACCTTATTTTAATTTTCTGAAGTAGATTCTTACCGAAGTTTGAACAGCTAAAGGGACTTTCTAATCGTAACCAAAATCAAAACCAATTTTCTATATGTAAAATTCTCGAATAATGAATATCATACACAATCAGATCGGGAAAATAGTATAAATAATATTCATTGAATTTTGGATGAAGATTGTGCCCAGTGGAGTCCTTTCGCATTGGCGGTGTTAATTTTCGAGTTCTATTACATTTCAGTTAGTTCTATTGAAAATTTGAACTTACATAACAGAATGGTTAATCGTTCGTTATAAATAATATTCGTCATTCTAACCAAGTATCTCACGAACTGAATAACTAACTGCAGGAACCAGAATAATTTTCGAGAAATTATTATTATTATTATTGCTCTACAGACCTCTGTTTGGCCTTCGTCGCTTTTTCAGTTTCCTGATCCTATACAGAGTAAGTAGACTCCTTGGACGGGGGATCAGCTCGTCACAAGGCCGCTACCTACACACAGAACAACAGGAACACAGAATAAACACACACAATACACACATCCATGCCTTGGGTTGGATTCGATCCTACGATCGTAGCTTTGAGTGAGCGAAGACAGATCATGCCTTAGACCGCGCGGCCACTGTGATCGGCAGAAATTAATATCAACTCAGATGTCTCATTAATTCTCCATTATTTAAGCCTATAAAACTTGAAAATCTAATATCGTATTCATAACAACCGAATACTGGAACTTATCCAGAGCCAGATTAATCCATTCCACTTTTTTCTATCATAGTTCCCTGTGATTCTTTTCAATTTTATTCTCTTGCCACGTCTAGATTTCCCGAACTTCAAAATTTCCTTCTGAAAATTTTATATGAATGTATCATTCGTCCTTTCCACGCTACACATCGCACCCATAAATCATTCTGGAAGAGTTCGCTGAAAATTTTAAGGCACATACTCGTACGTGCAGACTGAAACTGGGGAAGCCGACAGAAATTCGCTGGATATTATTACCAATTACTGGGCGCCGTGTGAACTTCTTGTGTCTTGTGTCTGGTTGGATGCCTGTCGTGGTGGAAATTACTACTTCTCGCCTGCACTTTGAAAGCGCAAGAACTGGAATATACAAGGCTATAATTTCGCTTATAATTTTGTATGGACACGAAACTTGCTCTCTGACGCTAAAAGAAGGACATAGCCTGAAAGTGTTTGGGAACAATGTGCTGTGGAGAATATTAGGACCAAGACGGATGAAATGGTATGAGACTGGGGAAAAATGCTTAAGGATTTCTGTGTGCGTTTATTCTGTTTGTGTCGTTCTGTGTGCAGATATCGGCCTTGCGAAGTGCTGATCCCCCGTCCAAAGAGTCCTACCGACTGTGTATAGGATTTAGAAACTGAAAAATCGGTCAATATCCATAAGGGCTGTAGAGCCACAGATAGGAAAATATAAATCTTGAGTAGCTGAGCAACTGCTGGCTTCTCACGACTGACCTAGCTCCATGTAGTTAATTAGTATGAATGTCTCCTTGTGTTCATGAGTCACGTTTTCATTTATTAAGGCTTTGTGCTGAAAATACACAGATTATAATAAATCGATTCTCGCATGGGAATATTGTGGAGGAGCTAACATTGTTTGTCTCCTGCTGCAATCAGTGGAAGTTTGACACTTTGCTCGACTGTAATCTGTTTCCCAAGTTACGTGATTACGTGTTTCTATGGGATACATTAGAAACGGCTGCTTTGCAGTCCTTATCTCAAATGGTCCTTAAGTTACAAACACGGTTCATTATGTTGAAGATTGCTATCTTCTGGGATTCATCGCCATGTGATTTCGTAGATGGTTACTACCGTTTCGGATGAATTTTACTACCTCGTTTTCCGTGTACTGTCCTGAAGATGGTGGCTGTTTGTTACTACGAAACTTAAGAAACTTCCTATTAGATTGCACGGCGACACATCTCACAAAACGCAGTACTATTTAAAGGCTGTACCATGAAAATCTCAAGTCTCAAATCTCACACGTGTCACTGTTAAATGCGATTCAAGCACCGGGGATTTATCCTCACTGTAGTTGATGCAGAAACCCACAGTCTACGCGTTTCCTTCGGATCCCTGATAGTCATTGTCCTGTTATCTGCTCAGGAAGTGTAAACTGGACTACAGACAAAGAACAAGATGATAATCTGAAGAAAGTGGGTTTTATTTGTTGTTATTTTATAGGATATATTAGTGAAGAAGCCCATTGAAATTTAACGGTTAATAATTTCTTTCATATCTTTACCCCTCTCCCCATTTCTTCGTTGCATTTGTCCATTCTCCATCTTTGTATCAGTCCCTCCTTTCTCCGTTAAAATAGTGAATTAAGTTGGGTCAGGTGGCCGGTCACGGTAGCCGAGCGGTCTAAGGCATGTACTGTCTTCGCTCGCTTGGAAACAAGGATCGTGGGTTCGAATCCCACTCGGGGCATGGATGTTTAATTTGTGTGTGTGTTTTTCTGTGTTAGTGTGCAGGTAGAGGCCTTGCGACGAGCTGATCACCCGCCCAAGGAGTCCTACCGAATGTGTAAGAACTAGAAAAAAACCGAAATGAACGGAGAAGTTCATGGAGGTAGGCCTAGGCCCACTGGAGCTGTAGTGCCAAGGAAAAAATGTCAGGTGACGTAGTCTTGAAGACAGAACTGCCACCTGTATAATCACGTGAAAGGCGTTATGATTATGGAAAGAGATAACATATACACATAGTGAGGTAACACCTGTACATAGTCTTAAACAGTTTCCTCATATAGTATGAAGTAACGGGTTGCTTCAACAAGAGACTTCAGCTATATTTAGGCAGTGCCACTGCAAACTCGCTCCTACATCATCAAACAGGCAATCCAATGCTAAGAAACGAATAAACACGCAAGAATATAAGACCTGTTGGAGGCGGTGTTTCCTTTGTGGTCCTTGCGCAGGATATATATCGAGAACACTAGCCGGTTAGTTGTTAGTTGAGAGTTAATCACTGTCATGAGTCAGCTGCGGCCATGAGTTAGTTGTGAGGTGGTAGCCAGCCGGCAGAAAAATCTCCACTGCTGGGAACCGTAACGGAGAAACGACTAGTGAATACTATAACACACTGAGACATCTTGTGCTACAGTGATTTTTAGAGTGTGCAGGTTTATGAAACTATTATATCTACTTGTAGTTAAGAGCTGTGAGTGTCCAAAAAATCCAAATGCGAATACAAATTCCGTGCCTAGTCACTAACGCGAGGCAATATATAAGTACCACACTTCACTGTTGTGCGCATAATTGCTCTATTTACTCCCTCTCTAATATAGAGTGCTTATAGGAGAATAATAAAACTATCCCTGTAACGGGCCATCGAGGCCCATAGGGTTGTGAGACGTTGAGGGTCCCACATTTTCTAGACAATCGGCTCACAGGTGAAAGTGATAGTGTCAGGCTTACGCGCAGGCCGCCCTTTATCCTCAGGAAGATCTCTGGTACTCATTTCTGATAGAAGCTGAGTCGACCTTAGGGCCATAGTGCGACTGGGAGGCTTAGGTCAATTGAAAAATCCAATGACCTCATCGGGAATCAAAATCTCGACCTTCCAGCTTGTAACCTCAACCAACTACGCTAAAGGTAAAAAAGTAACGTTGTTCTTCTACTTAATTATTTAAGCACTATGCCATGAAAACATATGGGAACTGGAGGTGTGACTCCACTATTCTTGACATCGTCACAAGCTGCAGGTGAGTGGTCAGTTTCACACCCCGACTGCTTTACTCCTGGGGAAAGAGCCCACGTTACCCATTAGATAGGAGGCTGGGTGGACCACAAAGCCGGTCTGGACGACGTGGAGAAGAAAAAAAAATTGCTCCTGCAGGAATTCGAACCCCGGCCGTCCAGCTTGTCGCTTCACCGACTGAGCTATCTCGAATCCGAGTAATATTAATAATATAACCTTTCAATCGGGATACTGACGGTTTCTCAAAATAGGTAACAATATTTATCGTTTTATATTACTGCAGTTGCAGTAAGGTGTACTTAATATAGATGACGTTTGAGAAAATGACACCCGTTCTTGTAATCAGTTTCATTACATTCACACATGTATACAGGGACAGAAAGTTATTGTCACCTGGTCACTTGGCATTCCGTAATTGTGTGAAATTCTGGCGGTCTCTCGGTTACGATACATAAGGCTTTGCATAGAATATTTCATCTCTTTGTCAGTCAGTTTTTTTTGCTTTATCTTCTGCCTGGCCTGCGTTTGTGACAGTACAGGAAAAAGAAATTAAATTTGCACGCTGAATGGAGCCCGAAGCCACAGCAAGGCGCCAGAAGATATTGATCCAGCTTTTCGTGGAGACAAAAATATTTGCTTGGCTACCAGATTATCAAATATTTTTCGATACCTATATACGTTTATCTACTCCACAGTATCCAGACCAGCTGTGGGCCCCTCTTAGCCTCCTGCCAAGCGGGCACCGCATGCTGTTTCCCCAGAGGTAAAGCAGCTGAAGTGTGAAGCTGACCGCTCACCTCCATGTAGTACCGAGCTCGAGAATCGTGGAGCTATAGTTCCACATCCACACACATCTTCATGACGTAGAGCTTAATTAGTTATGCATATGGACAACTTTACATTTGTTTTGTATATTGTTTCGGTTACTGGTAGAAGCAGCATAACGCAAAGTACTGCGTCACATCTACTGCAGGGACGAGGGCTTGTCACCGTCTGTTACGTCATCATACTTCCGATATTCACATGCCAGTGGACAATGCAGATATACTTAACACAGGACTGCTTTTTCGTAAGGACGTCAACACAGAGCAGATGGATCCGTTGACTTCGCACATCCGCCAGTAATATGGAAAAATCTGTCATAATTATATCCATTATGAATGCGGGTGCACGCGGTAGCGTAGTTGGTTGAGGCACTGTGATACAAGCCGGAATGTCGTGGGTTCGAGTCTAGATGAGGTGGATTTCTTCCACTTAACTAATCCTTCCAGCCACACTATAGCCCTGGGATCGGCTCATCCTCTAACAGAATGAGTGTCAGGGATCTTTCTGGGGGTTGAAGGGCGGCCGGCGCTTAAGGCTGACAACCTCACCCCCATCTGTAAATCGATTGTCTAGAAGAAATATGGGAGCCTCGACGTCTCACAGCCCTATGGGCCACCACGGCCTGTTACAGCGATAGCTTTGCCTTTTTCACTCTTTCTTGCATGGTATATACCTTGTCACTTCACTGTAAGGCCGGGTTTACACGGGTCAAGTCGTGGGTCAAGTATCTTGCCTCCTCACTTGCGTGGTTTTGTTCTACTTGACTTGACTTAACTACACGTGTTTTCACGTAGTTCAGTAGATGTTCAAGTAGCTGTACACAAAGTGTATACGAATCAAATGCCTGATATGAGAAAGCTGGTAATATTAGCCCTGCCGGCCTGCTCACTTGCATCATCTCTTGTTTACACCGGTAAAGTCAGCGGTCAAGTAGGCGATCAAGTGGTAAAATTCGTGGTGGGGGTAGCAGTCAAGTTAAGTTACTTGTCCACCGTGCAGAACTACTTGACTTGTCTCGCTACTTGACGCAAGTCGGTACTTGACTTGGCCGGAACTGTTTACACGATGCAAGAAAAATATTCTGATTAACTTTACCGCTCTACATGACCGTTTACTTGACCCGTGTAAACCCGGCGTAAGGAAGCGAAAACATTGACTAACGAACATATGCAGCTTTATCAGAGAGCTATAACGAACCAGATGTTTCCTACTGTACTCATGTGTCAAGTTCATAGCCGAGAAAGTAGAGAGCTAGAAGAAACTTCCAAACGACATATCCGTGTAAAGTTGTTGACTGACGATGGGAAGTTGTGGAGAAACGCCTTGCAGTCCGACGGTCATACTTAATGCCTTGCATTAAAGAAACTTTTTCTTAGGAAATATCATAATTACATTCACTTGACAGCTGACGCAGATATTAAAATATCGTGGGAAATATCCTCGTACGACGGCAAGAACCTAATAATTGGTTTAGTGAAGATTATTTTCTGCTACGTCGGTCACGGTAGCCGAGCGGTCTAAGGCATGCACTGTCTTCGCTTGCTCGGAAGCCGGGATCGTGGGTTTGAATTCCACTCAGGGCATTGATTGTTGGTGTTTATGTGTGTATGTGTACAGGTAGAGGCCTTGCGACGAGCTGATCCCCCGCCCAAGGTGTCCTACCGAATGTCTAAGATCTATCAAACCTAAGTGAAACGAAGAGATTCATGGAGCAAAGCCAAGGCTCAAATTGGGTTGTAGCGGCAAAGGATAAAAGTAATTTCCTGCTACATGAGTTTGATTCCGGAAACAAATACCGTCATTTTAGTCATCATCAATATCAGCATCGCTGATACTCTTCTATTCGTTCCATAAATTCTTAAGTAAAAAAAATCAATGGATTTAAATCTAAGCAGGAATGTCCACTAGAAGACACAACACTACACTCAAACTCCTAAAAGACAGGCTTGCCGTACGTTCCAAATCCCTTCGCTCAGTCAGTATGGAGACGGGCTGGACAGCCGGAGTTGAATTCCCGGCAGGGCAAGAGATTGTTTCTACTCCACAGCATCCAGATCGGCTTTGGAGACATCCCTGCCTCCAATCCAATGGGTTATGGAGACTCTTTCTCTGGGGGGTAAACCGGCCGGGGCGTGAAGCTGAACATCTCCATATAGTACAGAGACCAATAATAGTGGAACCATTCCTCGCTTTCTCCATACGTCTTCATGGGGTCGTGCTTAATTATTTAAGCACAATGACAAATATACTTTTTAGCTTAATCTTATACAGAGACAACTTCTTTATTTTGTGTGCCTACTGATTGGAAGTCGTCATTTCGATTTCAGGCAGAGGCAGTAATTTAACTGTTTCGACAATTTCCGAACAGACTCAACCTGTCTTCTGACGAATGTTTGCAGAGGGCGCTTTGTTCTGGGCAGAAGACGGCTTTACCACGTCCATTACCGAAGTTTAGAATGCTTAGAGCTTAACCTTAACATTTCCTATACGGCTTCGTAGACTGATATATAGTCACATATAGCCATGCCATATCTCATGCAGTTAATTGCCGGCTTCCCACCGCGACAGCCTAGGTTCGAGCCCGAGTCAGGTCGTGAGGGATACGTGGTGGACAAAGTGACACTGGGGCAGGTTTTCTCTGAGTACTTCAGTTTCCCCTGCAAATCTTCATTCCAACAATTGCCCCACAATCACCATCATCTATCATCTGGGGCTGGTACAATAGGCCAGACAGTGACTATAGTACCAAGTGGACTCATTCTCACCGAATGAGAAAAATACACAGCCACAGGAGCAATTTAGAGAAGTGGGGCATAAGGAGAGAACCCTGCAGCTTGTGACGTGTTACGGGTTCGCGCATGCCATGGATGGAGATATATTTATATTCCGGGGACTGCAGGATGTCGCAAGAAAACAACAAAGACTCTTTTAAAAAGCCATCAATTATTAGTGGTGATTGAACATAATTTATAGATATGGCTATTTCAAAGTCAAAAATAGTACTATTAATAGTTAATTCGGTCACGATGTCATGATTTCTGATTGATGCTCTCGCTTGTCTTTCTGGAATGCGTCTGCAGACAGGAGTGCAGTGATTTAGAGCGGTAGATATGTCACTTGGATTCCAGAACATGTGTTTCATAAACACCTTGGTCCTTACGCAGTGTGGTCTCTATATTCTATGTGAGAGAGTGTAATTAATAAAAGACCTTGTTGAGCACTCGGTGNTAATGTATTTCCTTGTTGAAATTAACTCGGATTCATAGACGTTTCGGAGGAACGTCAGTTAACACCACTTATACACGGTGCCAAATCCCAGAAGACTGCTTTCTTCAATTTACTAACGTTTGAAACCAACTTATTTCTATGCAGGATTCTGCAGCCGAACACCATACACAACACAACACAACACCAGAATGTACTGAAACTGTTCAGATAATGTATTTCCTTGTTGAAATTAACTCGGATTCATAGACGTTTCGGAGGAACGTCAGTTAACACCACTTATACACGGTGCCAAATCCCAGAAGACTGCTTTCTTCAATTTACTAACGTTTGAAACCAACTTATTTCTATGCAGGATTCTGCAGCCGAACACCATACACAACACAACACAACACCAGAATGTACTGAAACTGTTCAGATAATGTATTTCCTTGTTGAAATTAACTCGGATTCATAGACGTTTCGGAGGAACGTCAGTTAACACCACTTATACACGGTGCCAAATCCCAGAAGACTGCTTTCTTCAATTTACTAACGTTTGAAACCAACTTATTTCTATGCAGGATTCTGCAGCCGAACACCATACACAACACAACACAACACCAGAATGTACTGAAACTGTTCAGATAATGTATTTCCTTGTTGAAATTAACTCGGATTCATAGACGTTTCGGAGGAACGTCAGTTAACACCACTTATACACGGTGCCAAATCCCAGAAGACTGCTTTCTTCAATTTACTAACGTTTGAAACCAACTTATTTCTATGCAGGATTCTGCAGCCGAACACCATACACAACACAACACAACACCAGAATGTACTGAAACTGTTCAGATAATGTATTTCCTTGTTGAAATTAACTCGGATTCATAGACGTTTCGGAGGAACGTCAGTTAACACCACTTATACACGGTGCCAAATCCCAGAAGACTGCTTTCTTCAATTTACTAACGTTTGAAACCAACTTATTTCTATGCAGGATTCTGCAGCCGAACACCATACACAACACAACACAACACCAGAATGTACTGAAACTGTTCAGATAATGTATTTCCTTGTTGAAATTAACTCGGATTCATAGACGTTTCGGAGGAACGTCAGTTAACACCACTTATACACGGTGCCAAATCCCAGAAGACTGCTTTCTTCAATTTACTAACGTTTGAAACCAACTTATTTCTATGCAGGATTCTGCAGCCGAACACCATACACAACACAACACAACACCAGAATGTACTGAAACTGTTCAGATAATGTATTTCCTTGTTGAAATTAACTCGGATTCATAGACGTTTCGGAGGAACGTCAGTTAACACCACTTATACACGGTGCCAAATCCCAGAAGACTGCTTTCTTCAATTTACTAACGTTTGAAACCAACTTATTTCTATGCAGGATTCTGCAGCCGAACACCATACACAACACAACACAACACCAGAATGTACTGAAACTGTTCAGATAATGTATTTCCTTGTTGAAATTAACTCGGATTCATAGACGTTTCGGAGGAACGTCAGTTAACACCACTTATACACGGTGCCAAATCCCAGAAGACTGCTTTCTTCAATTTACTAACGTTTGAAACCAACTTATTTCTATGCAGGATTCTGCAGCCGAACACCATACACAACACAACACAACACCAGAATGTACTGAAACTGTTCAGATAATGTATTTCCTTGTTGAAATTAACTCGGATTCATAGACGTTTCGGAGGAACGTCAGTTAACACCACTTATACACGGTGCCAAATCCCAGAAGACTGCTTTCTTCAATTTACTAACGTTTGAAACCAACTTATTTCTATGCAGGATTCTGCAGCCGAACACCATACACAACACAACACAACACCAGAATGTACTGAAACTGTTCAGATAATGTATTTCCTTGTTGAAATTAACTCGGATTCATAGACGTTTCGGAGGAACGTCAGTTAACACCACTTATACACGGTGCCAAATCCCAGAAGACTGCTTTCTTCAATTTACTAACGTTTGAAACCAACTTATTTCTATGCAGGATTCTGCAGCCGAACACCATACACAACACAACACAACACCAGAATGTACTGAAACTGTTCAGATAATGTATTTCCTTATTGAAATTAACTCGGATTCATAATTTTCATGTAACATCGAAAAGGCTAATTAAATGTCAATGATTCGAATAGAAAACTTTCGTTTCCTGTTCCATAGTGCCGTGTGTACTAGTGACTTGTAGAAGGGTTTGGTTTCTGTGAATCGATTTATTGGATACTCACAAGTCGTAAGTACAAGTAATTATAACACTCTCAAGATTTCTGTAACTATAACACATGAAATAACGTCTTCAAAGCCTGCTTACACTAGTCGTTGCTAGGTAACAGATCTCAACAATGGCTACGCTATTAGAAAATCTTCACTATCCGTTTCCTGGCAACAACTATGATTGAAATTAGCTCTTTCTAAGGGGCCCAACTGAGTAGGTGTCTTCCTTCAATATTAGAGTCAATTTTACCGACCACACAACATATTTTTATTATTATTATTACACTATATGTTTAGACCTCAAGAGGTCATCCTCAGATGTACGAACACAGCTGTATAATTACACGCAATCACATTCGTCTTCTCACTTATTCGATCCTGTATCTTATTCAGGGTCACGCTCAATATTATATCAAGCTCTCTCATAAAACAAAAGTTAAAATTGTCTTCCTTCCTCATTTGAAGGCGGAAACAGATTCAGTTTCCGAAACGTCGTGTTTTCTATTTCCTAGAATTCACGACGATGGAAAAAGTCCAAGAACCCAGCAATTCTGTGTATTATCCACCATTGTGAGAACCCTTTAGAATCTGCAAGAAAATGTACATAGTATGATGAAAACCAACCACTGGAAGACACTACTAGAGTCGGCTACCGACCCGTGACGAATATGGCAGTCAACAGTGTCAGACGGAGTATTGTATAAACTGTCAGTCATTGCCACAGACCTTCAGAACATATTTTTTCTTGGTGTTGTTTTCACTGTAGCGCAGTACTTCCGTGCTACCAAGCCCGTTACATAACAAAATTATTGATTTGTCATTTGTATCGACCTAATGGACACCGATACACCAGAGTCTACTATTTTTACCCATGGCGACCGTTTGAATTTGTTATGTCT
The DNA here is from genome assembly GCF_002891405.2 of Cryptotermes secundus. Classification (NCBI taxonomy): domain Eukaryota; kingdom Metazoa; phylum Arthropoda; class Insecta; order Blattodea; family Kalotermitidae; genus Cryptotermes; species Cryptotermes secundus. The sequence continues at coordinate 766,364 of NW_019729898.1, read as the reverse complement.
TGGTAGTAAGTAATCTATAATTCTGAAAGAAGTTTCAGTTTTATTACTTAATATGATGACAGTTGAAATACCTGGTTATTATTAGTACTTTCCTTTCTCCATTTGCTTTTATTCTTCTTCTTCATTTTCTTTTATAGAAGTGCAAATTATTTTCCGAACTAATAATCTGGCTTAAAGTTATCTTGGGTCCTAAAGTCTAGGTGCTCTGTTTAACTTCATTAACATCTGTGAAAAAGGTAGAGACCGGTCACGCTGGCCGCGCTGTCTAAGGCATGAACTGTCTTCTCCCTCTCCGAAGCCGGGATTCTGGGTTCGGATCCCACACAAGGCATGGATGTTGGCATGTGTATATGCTTGTTCTGTGTTTGTGCTGTCCTATGTTTAGGTAGAGTCCTTGCGATGAGCTGATCACTCTTCCAAGGAGTCCTACCGTCTGTACAATAATCATTAAACTGAAAAATAGGAGGCCAGGGCCCAAGGGTGCTGTAGAGTCAGTGAAGAAAAAGAAGGTAGAATTGTCCCTGTGCTTAACTAATTAAGCACTAAGCCATGAAGGTAGGCCGCGCCNCGAAAATGCAACGAAGTAAGTTCACGTTTACGCGCCAGTCGCTGGCTTCCCACCGCGGCGGTCCGGGTTCGATCCCGGGTCTGGTCAAGTGGGATTTGTGGTGGACAAAGTGGCGCTGGGGCAGGTTTTCTCCGAGTACTTCTGTTTCCCTTGCCAATCTTCATTCCACCAATTGCTTCACAATCACCCTCACTTACCATCTGGGGCTGGTGCAATAGGCCAGAAGTAGCCGCAGTACAAGGGACGTAGTTCCACCCCACTAGCAATAAAAAATGCCATGAAAGCACGTGGAAAAATGGATGTATAGATCCACGTTTCGTTGACCCCGGCAATAGCTGTAGGTGAGTGGTCAGCTTCACGCCCCAGCCGCTTTACCCCCCGTGGTAAGAGCCTCCTGTATTCGTTGGATAGGAGACTGGGCCCTAGAACCGGTCTGGACGACGTGGAGAAGAGAAAATTCTTAATCATACCGGGGCTCGAACTCCGACATCTCCATCGACCAGCCCGTAGCCAGTCGCTGTATCGACTGCGCTGTCCTCAACATCCGTGTACTGTAAGGAATTTAAAGTTGTTACATTATCTTTCAAAATTCATTTTTAAGAGAAGCCACAAAGAGAATGAATTGTTTCATATCTGACAGCTGAAGATGGACAATTGAATTCAGTCCCTGAATATCCCCTGCAAATGTAACTACGCATATAATGAATAATGCATAGAATACGATTTAGTCTTATGCGTAAATATAGAAGCAGGTATAAAAGTTTGAAACTTTGTGCATTCTGTATATTTTAATGTCAGGAACATCTTTTCGGAGAGCAAACGACATGTTGCACTGACGCAAGATCAAGTAAGATATAACGTGATATTGACGGCGTCAGAAGAAATGCTCGCACCGACCAAATTTATGGCTATATTTCTGACGTCATAAATGTAACATTATACCCGATCTTTTATCTGTGGTATACGCTGAGCTTTATTTTCTAAAAGGATGCTTTGGCTATTGCCTCGTAAAAGTTTATGGGCCAGAAGGAAAGAAGTCTGATAAGGACATAAGTCAAGGATAATTACTGCGTGACTTCAAGTAAACCTGTGCGCCTCAGACTTACTCACTTTGAATATAGAGACTAAAAAAGGTCAAGTTGTCCCTGTGCTTAACTAATGAAGCACTACATCATGAAGGCGTATGGGGGAGCGGAAGTATGGATCCACATTTTCTTTCATCGGTATTAGTTGGGGGTGATTGGTCAACTTCATGCCCCTGCCGCGTTACCCCCGGAGTACGAACCCCCAATACTCATTGGTTAGAAGACTGGGTTGGCCCTAGTGCCGGTCTGGAAGACGTGGAAAGAGAAAATTCTTGACCCTACCAGGGCTCGAACTCCGACCAGATCGTAGCCAGTCGGTATACCGACTGCGCTAAAGTAATACGAAAATGCAACGAAGTAAGTTCACGTTTACGCGCCAGTCGCTGGCTTCCCACCGCGGCGGTCCGGGTTCGATCCCGGGTCTGGTCAAGTGGGATTTGTGGTGGACACAGTGGCGCTGGGGCAGGTTTTCTCCGAGTACATCGGTTTCCCCTGCCGATCTTCATTCCACCAATTGCTCCACAATCACCCTCACCTATCACGATCGCTCCCTTCCACGCCCTCTAAATTCATTACTGTGAGTCATTCTCACACTGTAATCTGTGCAATTTTAAGTGCATTGCTAAATAAACTAGGAACGAAATGAGAAGTAACATTTATGCTGAAGAATTCTATATTCTGGGATATAACGCTGTCTTGAATTTCAACATATTACAAGACGTTATATCATAGAAGGTAAAATGCTTCGTAACCACCGCCATGAGAACTTCAAATCCTACAGCAGATATGCTTATCATGAGATGTTCTATATATCTATCTATTCCTGTTTCTCACATTTGGAGCGTAGTGCACCCGTGAAACGTTTCAATCCATTTCAGTTTCTTAATCTTAGACAGTTGGTAGGACTCTTTGAGCGGGGGATCACATCCATATCAAGGCCCCTACCTACACACAGAACAACACAATCACGGAATAAACGCAAGTATCCATACCTTGAGTGGGATTTAAACCCACGATCACAGTGTTCGAACGGGCGAAGACATGTCTCTGAACTCGCGGCCACTGTGACCGGCTCGTAAGAAATTTCATTCAGTAAATTCCCAAGAGATGCTACATCCAAGTGTTATTATCCACGCCCTAAATACATATCCATAAGATTCATTAGCTTGTGTACAAATTATGCTTCTACTGATATTGCACAGATATTCTCACGTGAGAAGATCCATCAGCCACATCTCTCTCTCTCTCTCGGGCTGTCAAACTATCCTCTCCGGCTCTCTCGGGAATGCCCATAGTGATAGCCACGTGATAGCCTTCGTTAGCGACAAGCGCTTTGGGATTGTTGCGTCCACTGACAGAAGTTCTCTTCGTGGCCACAGTATGATCTCTACCCTAAGCTGGATGAATCGAATTTTAACACGAGTTTCTCTGTTATCCTGTTTCCCTGTTGCCTCATCAAGCTATTTCAAGCCCAGTGAAAGTAGAACGCGACCATCTTTTCAATTTCTAACCCCAGTGTAAGAGAAAATATGGCAACAGAACAGAATGATTCAACACTTCAGTCATCGGATCCTACCAAATAGGGGAAATATAGGATAAATGAGGTAATCGTGCAGTTTTGAAGTTCTTAAAGAATCCTTATAGAACTCGAAAAAATACAGCTTTACCAGCGTAAATGCTGTAGAAAAGAAACAGTTAATGAAGATGCATGTTGTGTATGTGAGACAATGTTTATTGTATGATGCATGTACTTCCGTAGTAAAAAAGCTTTTCCTGTAACAGGCTGTGGAGGCCCTTTAGTGTTGTGAGACGTCGAGGCTCCCACATTTTTTAAACAATCGGCTCACAGATGGCGGTGAGGTTGTCAGTCTTACGCGCCAGCCGCCCATTACACCCCAGGAATATTCCTGGTACTCATTTCTGTTAGAGGCTGAGTCGATCCCAGAGCCATAGTGCGGCTTGAGGGATTGGGCAGATCGAAAAAACAGTGACTTCGTCAGGAATCGAACCCGTGACCTTCTGGCTTGTAGCATAATGCCTCAACCAATTACACTACCACGTGCCCCCAATTCCATAGCAATCTAGGCAATTTCTCAACGCCACCAGGTTAATTCTGCGATAGGTTGAGTTCAGACAGAATACACACACACACACACACATACATCACTTACTTACTTACGTACTCATGGAGCTGAGCCCTTCTGGAGGAGCCGCCAATTCTGCAGCTACTCAAGAATATCCCAGCATTTTATGGAACCCGAAGGTTCATTACCGTGCTCACAACAGCCCTCAACTGGTCCCTATCCGGAGCCAGATCTATCCAATCCATACCATCCCATCCTATCGCTCTAAGATCCATTCTAATACTGTCCGCCCACCTACGCCTTGGTCTTCCATGTGGTCTCTTTCCTTCTGGCTTTCACACCAATATCCTATACGCATTCCTCGTCTCCCCCATTCGTGCTATATGACCTGCCCACCTCATCCTCCTTGACTTGATCATTCACACACACACACACACACACACACATATATATATATATGTAGTTTCCAATCACTTGTAAACAATAACCCTTTTAAAGTAATTGTTTTAGAATACTCGTATATGAACTTCACAGTCGGGTTCTTCGTCACAACTAAAACACAAAAAATCGGGTATATCACTGAAGGATTCTGTTCTTTTTCAATTTCTTTGCAGTGTGAAACTCACAGCGCCTTATGTCGGCTGCCCTGAATCCGAAGGAAGTGAAGTGCAGCTCAACAATGCAGCTAACAATTGCAGTTTCAACATCAGAGTTCAAACTGAACGCCAGTCACCGTTTCAAAATTAGAAATTTCTTCGCTGGAGGTGAATTCAAGAGCCCTTCCTTAGGTAAGCTGTGGTGCATCTGCGTTCCTTCTAGACCATGTAAAAACTCGAACTCACCTCTGAAATTCGTCCAAATACATTTCATGTGTAATTTAGAGAATTGTTTCTTTTTTGCTTCTAGAATAGCAGCAGTTTACACAGTACTAAATTATATGTCAGTAAGAAGCAAAGAACGAGGCTTATGTTTGTACACCTGATGCCTGCGTTTCTTTGCATTTGTTGGTTTTCAATCTCTGAAAGTAGCATCCAACATAAAAGAACAATACGTTCATCAGTGGTTACGGGTGTATATTTAGGAATGTGAAGTTGATAAAGAAATGCCATACTCAAATTATGCACTCAAATTAAAACAAACAAAGATATAGAAACACGTGTACCGTACCATTTGAAGAGCGTGCAAGAAGCGGAAATATTAGATACAACTGTTTCATAATTTATCGAATTCCTGCTCGCTGTGCTAACGGAACGATTCGACATTTCCTTTGTGCGTTCAAAAGGTATCGTTATTTAAGCTGGGGTATGAGATTACTCTGATTGCTTTAAACGCATAGTAAAGCAATGTTCTTTGTACTGCGGAATTAGCCGCACTGTGCCGTTAGTTTCATTTCCCCTACTCGTTTATTGCAGTCCATTTATGCACACGCGTTCATGAAGATCCACTTTGATAATACTCTAAAAATTTGTAGGACTCAAAAATGGCATCTATAATGTTCTATACTATCCCAAATGTATGGTTTTCTTTCCCCATTTGTGTTGTACCTCTGGCCAAAATTACATGTTAGTTTCTCAATACTAACAGTAAAGGACTTTAATTAAGTTCAGTTCTTTTGTATTTTTTATTTCTCTCTCAGTACAATTATCTGGACTAAAACATTTTCATCGATTTGATTTCATAAAACGTTGAATGTTTATTTTTCCGTCAGGGCAAGAAACCATTTTCCACGGCCACAAAAGCATTCCAAATGATGTTTCTACATAGCGAAATCTGTACAGTGTTTGAAAACGGGTGCGATTTAACAGGTTTTGGAAAACAAGAAACAAATAACTCCTTGAAAGATACTGAAATTTTCTTTCAGAGATTTGTTGTCTCCTTAGAATCATCATTCTTGTTCCAGTGTCTTCTGAAATAATAATTAGATATAAATAATTACAACTTATTACAATCAACATTTTATCACTAATTTGTTTAGTGTTTAAAACAATTGTTTCGACTTGTAAGCCATTCCTGAATATTGCTATTTTGTTAGCCGTCCGTTCTTTACAATACAGGCCTTCAATTTTCATATTGTCACGATTTTATAGTGCCTATAGACGGGGTTTGCATTGGTAATCGAATTTATTGAACACTTAGCTACAAATAACTAGGACAGTCTTGAGTTATGCACTCAAAAGATCAATATAACTACAGCAAAGTCTTCTCCGTTTGCTATGTCTTCTTCAGTCGTTGCCTGGTGACGTATCCCAACATTGTCCTCTGCTTCCGTGCTCAAGTTCTTAACGGCTGGCGGCTATAACTAACTCATTGCACCAAATGTCCTACGTCTAATATCTCTGTATGGAGCTCACGGAGAACACCGTTCATCTGTTGCTGTTTCAAATTTTTGCCGTGCAAACATATTTGTTTGCGAAATCATTACTCAGTAACGGCTTTTGTATAGCTGCTTCTTTCGCGGTCGTTGCTTAGCAACGCGTCTACATGCCACAGTATATTGCTTCCCTTTACATAACATGTAGAAAATTTTATAAGTGATATTTTCAAATATATAATAATAACATGTCATTTTATAACTTCAAACGTTTCCTTCTAATGTGTTTTCAATGCCTTAACATGCTGCTCTTTCCCATAATTACCCATATATGTGGTGTATTTATAAGAAAACATGAATATTACATGAAAGATTACGGGTATTTATACGTGTTTTCAGATTTATTGCGCGTGTTATGTCTTTCTAGCGGTGTTAAAATTTTCTCATACTTTCAGAAGTAGCAGTTCCATATCAGAAACTCTGCAATCTGAAGGATAATATTGTAACTTAATTCATTGTTTTAACGCCGAAAAGAGGGTAAGAGGTGGAAATATGAAAAGGAAAAAGAAGAAATACAGTGAAGGATGAAATAGAGAAATATTTCCCTGTTGAATTTCAAGGGGCATTTCCCACTTTATATTTTACAAGGAAGTAGATGTTTCTTACCGGATCTGACTTGCAAAACACCATTATGCTTATACTAAACAAAAGTAAATTAGTGATTAAATCTTAATAGTAAGGAAGCTATCCATGTAACAGGCCGTGAAGGCCAATAGGGTCCTGAGATGTCAAGGCTTCCACATTTTCTGTAGACAGTCGGCTCACAGATGACGGTGAGTTTTTCACCCTCACCCCCAGGAAGATTCCTGGTACTCATTTGTGTTAGAGGCTGAGTCGACCTCAGGGCCATAGTGTGTCTGGAAGGACTAAGTCAACTGAAAAAAATCAAGCGACATTGAGAATCGAACCCGCGACCTTCCGGCTTGTAGCGTAGTGCCTCAACCAACTACGCTAGCGCGTGCTAAATCTGAATAGTAATAAAGCATAATAAAATTTTCTGGCGACCACTGTGAAAATGCGCTCATTGTAAATGAAAAGGGATTAGGCATAACGACAATGAGGACATGAATAGTGAGTGTACCCGTAATATACCAGTTACATTAGTGACCACGCCTATTTCATATACTTTTCTCTAATTATATTGAACCTGAAGTGATCTTTGATCTAAGCACGTGGAAGCCACACCTAATGCTCACAGGTGTAATCTCTTTCACGTTTTTGTTCGTCGTGACATGACATTCAACTCAATATTTGAATAAGTTTCGTGGAAGTTGCCAATGTTGTCCCAGAACATTGCAGAATCCATTAATGAAACTGTGAAAAATACATTATTTTTGAGTAATCATTAACTATCTCTCTGTGGTTCCACAGCCTTTGTGGACCTTGGCCACTTTCTCAGTTTCTTAATCCTATACACAGCGGGTAGGACTCCTTGGACGGGGGATCAGTCCGTCACAAAGCCGCTACCTACACGCAGAATAACCGCTCACAGAAATCATGCCTTGAGTGGGATTCGAGGCCACGATCTCAGTGTTCGAGCGGGCGAAGACAGTTCATGACTTGGACCGCGCCGCCGCTGTGTTCAGCTGGATCAATCAGTATCTCCACATATATAAGTGAGTTTGTATCAGGGAGTGAAATCTCTGAAATTACCCAACTTTATGTTACCATAGAAACGAAATATTGAGCGTTGCATGAACGTAAGTTGCGTAGCAGGTGAAGAATGAGCGAACAGGTCCTTATTTTTAATCAGGAATGGATTTCTCTTTCATCATCCTATAACAAGTAGGACTCTTCTTGTAGAAATGTTCGGTTTACCTTTGATTTCAACGGGCCGAATTTGGGTAAACGCTATTCATATATGGCTCCAGTTAATTTCAAGTGTACTCAGAAACAATATATTTCGATCATTTGAGGTGCATACCATATATGCATGATGCAATTAGTCATCTTCATAATAGATCCTCCTAGGAAACGAACGTAAATTTATTAACTGTGGCGTGAAACTCCACTGGGAAATGTACGCGTGTATTCCCAGAAGGCCTATATCAAATGGGATCTACGCCTGTTTTCATTTGTCCATCAAGACTGATAAATCTTCTTTGCTGATAAGGGAAATATTGTTATTTGCTGAGCATGAAATTGTTTCATTAATGCAATTTGTTGAATCAATTGTAGATGTACAATTTCCCCACATTTCCTTAATTAGTAATGAAGAGCCCCAAGTTTTTCCTATATAGAAACAGTGATATAGAGTAAATATGCATCAGTTACGTTTCTCTTGATTTTATTGGAACCTCTAGCGTAAACCATATATTCTCGGTAATTCCATTTTAAATTGTATATGTATTTCTTCAAACTAGGAGAAACTCCCTCTGAAATCAGACAATCTATAACAAACGGAGTTGTTGCATTATACTTTGAGTTTATCCGTGATTCCAAAGGGCTGTTCTCCGGCTCTCATAACGAGACTCAGTTCTACAGTACAGTTGCCAAATTCTGCGAATATAAATAGGTTACAAATTATGTTTTGACGATCACAGTGGCCCCGCGGTCTAAGGGCCCCCATACACACACAGTTTGGCTTCCAGTGCGGCCTGCACAGTTGAAGACTGAAAGGCAAAACTGACGTGTGTGGTGCGGCCGGCCGGCCAATCGTTTGGACTGTTGGCCTGTGGGAAACCCGTCAGTCCGTCAGTTTTGCCTGCAGGACCGTAGCACGTGACGTGTGTGACTCAACATTATAGGCTGGAAGACCGTGATTGTGGCATGAAGCCTGCCGCTTTATCTGCGCGTGTATGGGGAGGGTGTAAACTGTCACAGTTTTGCCTGTAAGGTCGATCGGAAGGCCAAACTGTGTGCGTGTGGGGGGCCTCAGGCATGAACTGTCGTCGCCCGCTTGAAAGCTCGGATCGTGGTTTCGAATTCTATTTGAGGCATGGATGTCTGTGTGTGCGTTAATTCTGTTTGTGCTGTCCTGTGTGTAGGTAATGGCTTTGCGACGGGATGACCACTCGCCAAAGGAGTCCTACCGTCTGTGTATAAAATATTACGAAACTGAGGAAGAGGCCAAGGCACAACAAAGGGCTGTAGAGCCATTGATGAATGAATGAAACAAATTATATTTGTGCCTACGCGGAAGTTGTTGTTTTAAATATTTAAAATATCTTTTACATTTCTCAGTTATACTTATTTGTTTCTTTATTTTTCTTTGCGACTTTGTGTCTTCCTCTTCTTTATTTCCTTCCCATTATTCCTCTCTTTTTGTCTGACATTTTCCCTCATTGCTACATTTTATTTCCTTTTCTGTTATCCACGTCACGGATTGTAAGAATATACTCGTACAGCGGTCGGATGGGACCGCAGTTTTGTTTGGTCTGTAGATCAAGCCGTTGATAATTTAATTGCAGTTACTGAATGAACTCCAGACGTAGAGTTTGCTTTTGTATGGAATGCACGTCTCTGAAAGTCATACCCAGTGTAATATTCATCTCTTCATCAGTTAGGACAATATTCCGAGCACGTAACATCTGCATGGCGTTGAGCTGTAAAGAATTCGACCTGTTCTTCCCATACAAAATATACGTGATAACATAACATGACACACGAAGATTCTTACAACAGATCACAAGTGACTGAAAAATGAGTCCCACAGTGACGATCACAGTGGCCAAGCGGTTTAAGTCATGAAGCTCGAACGCTCGGATCGTGGGCTCGAATCCCGCTCTAAGCATGGATATCTGTGTGCGTTTATGATTTTATGTTTGTGTTGTTCTGTGTGAAGGTAACGGCATTGCGAAGGGCTGATCTCCCATCCAAGGGGTCCTACTGAGTATGTATATGATTAAGAAACTGAAAAATCGGCGAAGTTCCAACAAAGGAATGTAGAGCCATAGACAGACAGACAGATAGATAGATAGTCTCGCACTGACCCGTCTTTGAGATACTGCATTTATTCAAGTTGCAACTGATAGGTACAGTGAAAAATGACACACAGCTATTGCTACCCTCATGAATGTTAGGCTTACATTCATGAAAGACACGCAGACATATGAATTTTAATTAATTCGTCAAGCATACCCCTCTCGAGAGGCTAATTGTCGCTCGAGTAATCAAGAAATTCTCCGCCCTTCACGGAACCCGAAGTTTCCGTACCATGTTCACAAGAACCCGCCACTGTTCCCTATTCCGAAAGAGATGCCTATAGTTCACATCCTTTTACCTTATTTATCTAAGATTCATTTCAACGTTATCTTTCAGTCCCAGTCGAAATGAATGTATGTGTGAAAGTGTATACAAAATGTATTCGCCGAATGTGAAAGCAAAGGACATTTTAGGGCGCAGACTCAAGTATAGATGGGGCGTTAGTATCGAAATAGATCGTATGTAGATAGGATGTGAGGATGTGAACTGGATTCGTCTGGCTCCGGATGGAGTCCAGTGGCGAGGTCATCTGGTGAGGGTATTTGACCGTCAGATTTCCCAACGAACGGAATTTACGTAGTTGAACAACTATTATCTTTTGAAGAGGGAGTGTGCTCCTTGGAGTTGATAATTCTGAAGCTCTTCATTCAGAAAATGAATGGCTGTTGAAAGGTTGCCTGAGATATTCTTCTTCTTCTTCATCATCATCATCATCATCATCATCATCATTCAGAAAATGAATGGCTGTTGCATCTTCTTCATTCAGAAAATGAATGGCTGTTGCAACGTTGCGTGAGATATTCTTCTTCTTCTTCTTCTTCTTCTTCTTCTCTATCTTCTTCTTCGTCTCCTCCTCCTACTCCTACCTTTCGCATTAGGCCATCTGGCCTGATTCCCGTCAGAATTAATCTGGTGCTATGCATCTTGCAGACAGTCGGTAGGAATCTCTGTACGGGGGATGAGCCCGTCACAAGGCTGCTATCTACACAGGAGAAATGCGATCAGATATTCAGGCCTTGAGTTGGATTCGAACCTAGGATCCCAGAGTTCGGGCGGACGAGGTCAGTTCATGCCTTAGACCGAGAAGCCATTGTTACCGGCGGCTGTAATATTAAACAATTAAGATACCACTCAAATTCACGGGAGTTCCGTGTGTTGAGGTAAACAAATAGATGCGGGGCCGCGATAGTGTGGACAACATCGGGCGTGAAACTCTGTCTGCCCAGCAGAGTGTGAATGAGATAACTGCTGCCATCTGCTGCCATCTGCCAATCGTGATGACAGTGTTTGGAGCGAAACGGAGAGTGGAGGCCTGAGAAATTCACTTCCAACAATGCTGAATTTCCACAGATGAGAAGGTTTTGTGCTGTACATCTGTAGTGAAGTATGTGTTTTCCTAAGTTGAAGAATATTAAGGTGACAAGCCACAATACAGAACCGAAATACAACCCCTCATCGAACTATGGAACGAGCACAGTTGTGTGATTACTGTATAAGTTTAGCACCAAACTCACTACATGTGCTACACCACACGCAGTGCAATGTGCATTTCATAACATTCTGCACACGAAGATTTTAACCAATGGCAGGCTGTTACCACCATATTTACTCGTATGTTACCTTTATATTTTATTATATTATAAATTGTATTAATATCACACATTTAATAAAAATCTTATATCCTATTTTTATCAGATAATCGAATCCCGGGTAGCACACAAAATAAGAAAATGCAAATATTAGCCACATTATAGTCGATGTCCCGGGCGAGATTCAAACCGAGCACGTCTCGAACACAAGCCAGAAACGTTCCTGCCTGTGCAAACGTGCTCTGTTTTTTTTTTTTGTGATATTTATAATTTCTTGTTGTGTGGTCGCTTGTTCTAAAATCCTTTGTTTGTAAGCACTTCTGAAATGTATACTAACTGACAGCTAACACATCATACTCTCGTAAATGGACTATTTGAATACCGAGTCAAGAATCAGATAGATAGTCTCTGTAACGATGCGAATTATTTTTCATTTATTCAAGGAAATAAGACCCATTTTAAAATTATCCTCCCTTCTACCCTTACGTCTGGCTCCCAACTGATTTCTTTCCTTCACACATTTTCACCAGAATTTTGTATACTTTTTAAGCCTAAACCTTTATTCACCTCAAACGTAGTTTTATCTAGCAACTTTTCCTTTCATATAAAATATAAATTACACAAATAATTAGCTTTCAAACGAGGTTTTCCTTTAACATTTGTAGATTTATTTTTGTGTTGTCTTGCGAAGGTGATGTGAAAGAGTACACAGTTCACTCACTAGATGGCAGGATATTGATCTCTGTCGGTCCCAATCCCTTAGCTCCCCTCCGCTGCCGGTTGTGTGAGGTTTCAGTCCAGGAAGTCTCCTTATCTCAGACTTAAGCTGATTTATGGCATTTAGTCTGTTCACTCGTCCGTAAATGAGGAAGAGGTCCGAGAATCGCTTAAAAGCTTGCTCAGAACTCTCATATGTCAGAATTTTAGCGCAGTGTCCCTTTATAAGACATAACCTAGAAATAAAAAGTATCAGGACTGTACGCATCCCACAAAATACACCATTTTGTAAAACTTCCTTTTGTTAAGCACGCTTTAATGACTGTGTCATAGAATTGTCGCGTGTTTACTATGCAACGCGACAAAAAATTGTGTGGGTTCTCTGATTTGAACCAATAGTTATTGAACATTCAATCACACTTACAATTAATCTCAATTTATAACGTCGTCAGACGTTTCCTCTTCACAGTTACAATTACTTGCATCGCTGATCTCGGTGAAGTGTCTTCTGCTCTGCTCGGAGCTAAACTGTCCTTGGTCCCTTGTCGGATAAGAACTCTGCTGGTCTCTTGCCGAATACCCACTGCTATATATTGCACTCGGACTGAATAGGAAACACCTTGTCGGAGTGCTAATTTCGCCCGTTGCTATGCAAATGCTTCTTCAAACAATTCGTTGCTGCGGGAATACGTGTATGCCTCAGACAGTTCGTTTGTAACGGTGGAAATCCCACTGTTAGACTTTTATTTCCGGGGCAACGATTTCTTAGGCTTCGCTGCCTAGGAATTGCTAGCCGTTGTGTAGCAATGGATGCGTTCTGATTCCAAATATTCCGGCCCTAGGCGGCTCGCCACAATACCAACTGCATCACCTTTGGAGTGACGTGCCCTAGCACCAACAGCTGTTTCTTTCTTTCCCCGCGGGAAACCTGGGATCAGACTCCATGCTCATCATATAGGATATGTAGCGCAGAAGTTGGCAGTTGAACATGTTCTTCTCTATGTAATTTTGTCTTCGTGCCATTCATGACTTCACCAGGATTCCTTACGCAATTATGCCATCCAGCAAATGCGTGACTAGCGCCACTATCCAATGTGTAGTCACGCTCTTGGTGTCAGTGCTAGAGCCTAGAAAATGGATGGACGTGAAACAATTCAGTTAACTTTAACTTTTAGGAAGGGTACGTTAGAGAGCTAAACATTTAAACCCGTGGGCTGGTTATTGAAGGCAGAGAATGCTTTATTTAAAGCCATTTCTTGGTGATCCTGGCAATTCAAACTTATCGATTGAGCGAGATGAAGTAGAAATAACGCTGTTGACGCATACTCGGGAGGTCTTCGGTTCGAATCTCCTCCAGAACATCGGATTTCTTTAATATTTTCTTGATTTTCTTCAGTGTCTCCACTAAATTTTAGGCTATTACTTAATCGGGACTCGAACCCGCGACCTTCCAGCTTGTGACACATTGCCTCAACAAACTACTCTACCGCGTGTCCTAATAAAGAAAATAATACCCGTTTGAAGTTTCAAATAATTTGTTTTATTCCTAAACTCTCTATCCTTGGGTATATACAGAACGTTTAGGTAGCAGATAATGAATAATTGCATAATGATAATGACACTGAATAATTTGAACATAAGCAGAAACCGAAACCACAGTGATCTCTTTTCATAACATATTATACAAGGAAAACTTGAGACAAATAAAACATCAATAAAAGTGTCAATAAATTTTGTTTCTCAAGGCAGAATAACAATGGGAGACACCCCATGTTAAATAATTTCAGGTCCTTCAATGTTTTACTGTAGGAACAGTATTCTGTAGCCTATCAGAGAAGATGGACTTTTGGGACAAAAAGTATGTAGAAGGAAAACCAAATGGCGAATCAAAAGAAGACACTAATCATATACCCAGAAGGGGAATTCTAGCTCGTGTATAATGGATGGCCGCAGTAGTAGGGCTAATAGTAGCTTATGTGAGTACTGAACTGAAGTTAGAGAGGACTGTTTGAGTCACTGCGGTACTAAAATATTTAGGTCTGCTTTATATTTCGTGATAATTTTAACTGGGCCATGATGTAGAATTTCTTACGTGATGTGAGTGTCTTTTAAGTCATTAGAATATTAAAAAAAAAAAGTCTTGTCACGCTTCATAAATTCATAGTCGATAATAAGAGGTTAACTGATGGCCCAGCAAGTCTTGCAGTAGAAGCAGAACCCATTAAATATAAAACGATTCTCTAAAAGTGTGTGAGAAAGAGAACGATCCATTACGGGGTCTGCTACTATTACATTGTCTATTGCTTGAGGTGCCTTTGATGTAAACAACTTGTCATGAGTTTGTTCAACTTCAGCGTTAATATAATTTATTGCCATTGTATGTTCCTGACAGATCTGTTGCCTTCACTTTCTCACATACGTAGTAGGCTATGTACGAGTATATAAAGTTATCAACTTCGTCCAGTGAGTCCTATTCGTCAAACAACGGAACCACGACGTGGCAGACGTTCAACTTCCTTTAAAGAGAGGCAGTGTGAAGGACACGAACCAAATTGGTTCTAAATTTTAATCAAGTATTTTTAAACCACACTTGTAAACAGACTAATTATAATAATTTATAAATATTTTAATATATTCATGCGTATTGCTGCCGTTGTTAAGGATCAGAGTTTATATTCATGGCATTGTAATGATATTGTATGTATGTACTGATATTGACCAATCATATTGTAATACTAGCTTCTGCCTGTATTGATATATCCTTCTGAAGATGGTCTTTCAGACCGAAACATATAAAGGATGAAAGATTAAAAAAATTATCAGTCACACGGGACGAAGCTGATAACCTTTCATAATATTGCTGGTGTGACGCAGCAGGATGAACCAAATCAAATGAATCGTAAAAAGATTGGGCGGTATTGACTGGATTAATCTGGCTGAGGATAGGAATTGGTGGAGAAGTCTTGTGGACACGATAGTGAACCTTCGGGTTTCATAAAAAGGTGGGAAATTCTTGAGTGGCTGCACAGTTGGCGGCTTCTCCAGAAGGGATCAGCGCCATGGAGTTAATTATATTAATGTGGTTGATAGTAATTGCCTTATTCAGCTACATTAGTAGATCTGATTTCTTTGATTTCAATTTAATTTTATTTCCTTTTTTAGACTGATTTTGCCTTAAATTTATACGATTTCTGTTCATGTCTTACAGTGCATTGCCTTTGGCTTCAGTCGCCTCAGTATTTCAACTGTCTGTTTTTGTTTCCTTAGCTGAATAATTTACGTAGGTTTTCTGTTTCTTCGTGTATTTATTTTCATTTGATTGTTATCTTTGATTTATTCTCTTGAATTTCATTATGTTATTTTGGTTTTATTTATTTGTCCTTCTTTACGGATAGCTTTCGTTTCCTTTAATTCTATTCTGCTTACTCTTCTTTATGTTTGCTTTAAGTTGTCAGTCTTAGAGAACAAATTTCCAGCTGTTGACAGTAATTCCAGTTACTTCGTACAATCTTAAAAAACAGGTTTACTTGCGGGTTTGTTAGCCTATAAGTGTATCCACGTAATTTTGAATATTGAATCTGTAAGGCAAAACTCCGGTTTAAAAGTACTTTCATCAACTAAAAAGTTTAGAGTTCTCTTTATGTCCATCCTGTTTCCCCGCAATCCGAACGTATGATCTTCGAGGTTTCTGTGAGTAGAACATAAACCATCTGTTTTTTCTATTGCTAGTGGGGTGGGACTAAGTCCCTTGTACTGCGGCCACTTCTGGCCTATTGTACCAGCCCCAGATGATAGGTGAGGGTGATTGTGGAGCAATTGGTGGAATGAAGATTGGCAGGGGAAACCGAAGTACTCGGAGGAAACCTGTCCCAGCGCCACTTCATCGACCACAAATCCCACTTGACCAGACCCGGGATCGAACCCCGGCCGCCGCGGTGGGAAGCCAGTGACTATCCGCTTGAGCTATGGCGCGGCCAACCATCTGGTTTATACCACTGCTGTGTTCACGCGCATTCTGGTGACCATTTGCGGTATCGGTCGAGTCGAGGCGGTGTGATGTTCCTTCATTCCTATGGGAAGATAAAAGTCAAAGTTGTTCCTGTGCTTAACCAATTAAGCATTACGCCATGAAGGCGTATGGAGGAGTAGATGTATAGATCAACATTTTCTTGACTTCGGCACTAGCTGGAGGAGAATGTTCAGCTTCACGCTCGGTTGCTTTATACCCGGGGAAAGAGCCCACGGTACCCACTGTATAGGAGGTTGTGTGGACCACAGAGCCGGTCTGGAGGACGTGAAGGAGAGAAAATTCTTGCCTCTACCGGGACTCGAACTGTGACCTCTCGGTCATCCAGCCGTAGCCAGTCGTTATACCAACTACGCCACCCCGGCTCCTAGGGTATGATGTAGATTTACAGTAGTATTAATTGAAGGTGTCTTGTGAACACGATGTATGTTCCATTAAGGACGGAGAATTTATTGACCAGCTGAGCCACTGTTATCTTCTAAATAAGGGTTTTGCTCCACGAAGTTAGTTTCAGTTGAGGTCTTATCGACTACCTTTCTACCGGTTGTTACAACGTGCACCTACATGTCATTTGTTACCCATTTCTTGTTTACCGTGTTTTACCAAAGTAGCCGCTTGCAGCTTATACCCGTTGCATAACATACGTATATCCAGCTCTACTTGCAGTTTCTCCTGCCACATCATCATCGTCGTGACCACGGGTCCTCCTCAGTCCATTTGCTCTTCCATCTGAGTATGACTCTAAAGGTTTTGAACTTCTCCTAGCGGTAGTTATGGGAATTAACGCCGTGTAGTCCGTTGAAAATCAACCGACGTTTCAAAGACACATACCGCCTCTGCTTGCTGGTATCTTGCTCTGCTTATTCTTTGATCCTGAAGATGGAGGCGATAAGTTTCTCCGAAACGTCTGTTAATTTTCGACGGACTACGCGGCGGTAGTTCCTAGAAGAGAGTACTCTTTCTGAGTGGTTCTCTCAAAGATGAGCTGTCTTCCAGGACTTACGAGGCATCTTACTGTTGTGGGTTATCCTTCGGTTCCCCTCTGTTGTGACCAGTCGGCACCTAACGCTAGTCAACATAGCCATCTGGGATACTAGATAGTGGGCCCTTCCGCTAAAATAAACGTACTACGTGGCTTTAGTCTACAAACGAACTATACCGATCGAGCGACCGCCGCTTGTCGGCAAAGTTAGTGCCAACTTTAGCGGATAGGGAGCGTCACGTGGTCAGCGCAACGGATCCCCACTGTCGTTAATCTCGGTTTTCTAAACCAGAGCCGCTATTTCCTTGCTCCTCAATTATCCTCACAAGATTGAGTTGACCCCATTCCAGACCCACTATTTCTCAGAAAATCTGGTAGCTCCGGAATCGAAACCAGGATCTCAGGATCTGTACCCAGGGACTGTGACCACCAGAGACGATAACCCGTGAGGTTTTATTTCCAGATATGCAGTATAATTGACAAGAAAAAACTTAGGTAGCAAGGATCTGAGATTCTCGCAGTCTTGGTTATATCTTCTGGGATATGAAGCCGTATATTCCATTGAAAATCAATCGCTTAATTTTCAACGGACTACAGGGCGTCATATCCTAAAATATGAAACTGTCCTACTACACGATTCGAAGAGTGAATTCTTTGAAAAAAAAATATCAATACAGTACAACGATTTTGTTGTACAAATAAATACAAGTATGTAGTCATGTCATGAAATGACGGCACTGAAACTCTTGTGTTTCAATACACACTCCGGCATGCAGTGCGCCCTCGTTGTGTGGGTGTGTGAAGTTGCATGTACTACTGGGTTCTGTGAATCGATATGTCCATCGAGAATCGATTTTCTTTCACCTTGACAGACCTGTGGTAGTAGTGTGCAGTAGGAAGGAATGGTAAGATATTAATGTGTCTGCATGTTTCTTCTTAAGGCGCGTCCACATTACGCGTGCTCATGCTTGTGTGACTCGCTATGCTCGCGAGTAATGTGGACGATATGACAAGTCACGGGAAAAGCAAATTTTTAATTTTTAATTTAAAAGCTATAACCAGTAAATTAAAATACGACTACAGCCTATACACACTACGACTAAATATACGGATCCTCACGCGCCGAAGCCTGGCGAGCAACTGAAGTAGTGTGGACGAAGATTTATGGGCACAAGTAAAAGGCAGACGAGTCTCCCGACGAGCACAAGCATGGCGAGCACGAGTAATGTGGACGCGCCTTTATATTGTACAGTACAGTCAGTTCTAAGTAAAAAACGAAATTAGACTATAAATGAAGTACATGAAACGTGCATACACAGTTAAAGACATGTAAATATATGTGTGTGTGTTTACTTGTTCATTTATTGGTCATTAACGCTTCCAGTGGTTCAGTTACTCGTACACGGCGTCGAAAAGTGGATGAGAAGTGAATGATAATTTGGAGAGGAATGAGAAGGAAGTGTTCATGGCGTAACCGATACACACAAATAGTGTAGGGATAGATGATGTCTCGGCCGAGATTCGAAACGAGTACCTCCCAAATATGAGGCAAGATTTTTATCGCTACAATAACCCGTTCGGTCACATACACACATATACAGCATATGTATGTGTGAGCTTATCTTACTTAATTGTTTCAAGTGCTAGTCAGCCACATAGTCGCTTTATGATTTTGTATGTTCGCTAGCTAAATATTCTGATATTTTCATTAAATAAGTATACTCCTTGAACACGGCATCATTCCCTAAGTGTTAGAATGTGTTTAAATAAAGAATCATGCTGTAATCATACGCTTACTTTTGAGAATTTTTAAGCGAAAAGTAAACTTATGGTTGATGATATTGATCCATGAACCATAGAAAATAAAATAAAACGTAACTGTGAAAATTCAGCGTTTTTGCTTATCTTAAGCCGAATGTGTGTCAGAGTTATATGATTTCCGATTTTAGAGTTTAACACTGTCCTGTTTTGGACGCAGTCTTGTTGCAAACTTTCAAGGAAGAAACGTGACTGTTGTTCACCTTACAAGTGCCTTTCTTTGTTTTGGGCTGGGTATATATATATCTGGCTCCAAAAAATACATGAACGGTGCTGAAAACAAGGAACAGCCGCTGCAGCACATGTAGACACAGAGCAGGTGTCCCTGGTATTTAAAACCTTAAATTTTACAAATTTTAATTTTAAACTGGAATTCTAAAATCAAATTGACGAGCGTGTGTTGACGAGATTTTAAACAAAACTGACAGGCTGATGTTTTAGATTTTGGATTGTGTGCAGTGTGACAGCTACGTAGTGAAAAATACACCTGATGATGGCCAATTACGGCCGAAACATGTAGTGTAGAGGAAGAAAAGACAAAGATCTACAACAAAATAAATTGTTGCATTCGCGACGGCATTTGTATTGTTACATATAGAAGTGTATATTGCAACAGGATGCTTAAATATAATATAGTTCAACACAGA
This sequence comes from Cryptotermes secundus, assembly GCF_002891405.2. NCBI lineage: Eukaryota > Metazoa > Arthropoda > Insecta > Blattodea > Kalotermitidae > Cryptotermes > Cryptotermes secundus. The sequence goes on along the minus strand of NW_019729898.1, from coordinate 746,552 downwards.
CACTAATCCGTTACCCAAGCGGGATTCGAACCCATTATTCCGGTGTTCAAGCTGGTGAAGAAATTTCGTGACTTAGACGGCAGGGCAAATATGCTCGGTGCATGTGTGGAACATGTATAGTCCATAAAAGAAATATAACCTTTTATGTGCCACATATCATTACGTAATCTAGCCGCCATCGGTCTAAGTCACGGCTGTACGATAGGTATCAGCATTATCCCGCCAGCGCGTCCCTGTGGTTAGCTATGAAATATAAATGACAAAGCTTTTAGGATTATTCCTATGTGACGCGGACCATACGAAATGTTGTTCGTCCAATCCTGTTATTTTGTGGGTCAAGAAGTAAAGTGCAGTTGGTCAACACTACTTGCTGTGAGCAGCTGTGGCTTAGACAAATGACACCCAATATCGCAGTCGAATGATCAGCACTCTTACTTCGCATTCGGAAGTTATCGAGTCCAGATATCTTCTTTTAGATCATCGATCCTAACGCTTTTGTAATTCCTCCTCAGTTCCTCCAGGCAGATCCTAGAACTGAACCTTAAATTATGTCATGCTGCTTCTTTTCGCGTCCTTTTTCAGTTCAAAATTCGATTCACTAATCATCCTATTGCCGGTCACGGTAGTCGAGCGGTCTAAGGCATGCACTGTCTTCTCTCGCTCGGAAGCCGAGATCGTGGGTTCGAATCCCACTTAGGGCATGAATGTTTGTGTGCGTTTTTCTGTGTTTGTGTACAGGTAGAGGCCTTGCGACGAGCTGATCACCCGTCCAAGGAGTCCTACCGAATGTGTAAGATCAAGAGATCAAGAAAAACCGAAGTGAACGGAGAAGGTGATGGAGGTAGGCCTAGGCCCACTGGGGCTGTAGTGCCAAGAAAAAAATCAACCTATCATTTGAAGCTACACCATTTGAGAAATTTAATTAACTCCTCCTTGAAAAGCTGATAGTCTTCAGCTCACAATATTGCCATGTATGTGGGTGTTTGGTTTGGATGATTGGATTCATTGCACTAACACACCACTCGGAACTGCATATTATACAGCATCCGCTAAGCCTTTTCTAGTCTGCTGTCTTCAGGAGCCATTCCCTGGCAACGGCTTCTAACGACGGAGATTCTTCAGTTTCCCGCTTTCAAGCCCTTCCAGTCCAGCCGTCCGTGTAGAACTCTTGTCAACTGTCAACTCTTCTTAGCCTCCCTTGCCGAGCTCACCTGCGCTGCCAAACCTCAACAGACTCGTTGCAATCGCTTGTCAATTAATCTTCGACTGCCAGTTCTCAACCGACTTATTACCCCAATTGTCTTTTCTATAACCACTTTGCACGGGCCGAACAGAAAACACCGTTTCCAACAATTCCTCTCTTTTTTATATAGGCGGCTACTGATCCGTTGCCTAGAAACGTCCATCTGTTTACTCGTTACATATATTAAGGCTGTAACCCATGGGGAGGATGCCGCGTCGAATGACAGGATAGTTAACAGAAATGAATCAAAAGGAATGAAGCAGGAAAAGACCATGGTATAATTTGAAGACCATGTCAGTATTTGTCTGATGACGTTGAACTAGACCGCCTCAAATTAAATATCCGGTCTCTGGAACGAGACTTGAGCCGTGGACCTCCACCTACTCAAGAGCGATATTCAGTATCTATCGAGTTGACTGGGAACAAATTGCTTTATTTAGGCGAGGACACTTATGTTCTCCTCATATTCGCTTGTGAGAACCAAGGGAGATAACTGCGGTTCGCTGAGCTGTTCTTTCTACTTGCCCTAAGAATAATAAGAAACTTAGATTTTACAGTGAAGCTGCTTAACAAGTTACAGTTGTTCTCCTTCATTTATACCTAATAGGTTTGCCCCGAACAAGCTGATGCAGCCGCAACGTCCTTCACTTGTACGTGTATACTGGAGCTGCAAGAGTTGAACAAAACAACGGGAACACTTCGGATACTGTACATAATTATTAATACGGTACTGAACCATATTTGGCTCCAATACAGGCGCCATAATTCTTGGAATGCACTCCTACAAGTTTTGAACAGTCTCTAGCGGCATTCTGTACCATTCTTCTTGAACACCTCAAAGTTGCTTTAGAGAGGTTGGAGGTGGGAATCTGTTACACACTGTAGTCTCCAAAACTGACCAGAATGGTTCAATAATGTTAAAATCTTTTGATTTTTCTGTCCAGGTAATGCTGAAGTTCTCTTTCATGCTCTTCAAACCATGACTGAATAGTTCCAGCTGTGTGAATGGGGACATTGAAGTCTTGCAAAACTGCATCGTTGTTTGGAAATAACGTCAGGACCACGGGATGCACCCGATTACTCAACCTGTCCTCTCACTCCCTTGCAGTAATTCTGCCATGATGGGTAATAATGGGACCAACAGAATAGTGTACCACAGTATTGCTGCCCAAACCATCACAGAACTTCACCCGCGTTTCACTGTTGGGACCAGGCATTCCGGATTTTAGGCTTCCTTGGGTGTTCTGCAGAGGTAAACTCTTCCTGATGTAGGGAACAGCGTGAAGGATGACTCTTCTGACCATAGCACGCCCGCATTTCCAGTTGTGTGATATCCAGGTTCTATGGTCGTGACACCACCGTTTACTCATCTGAGCATTACTTTCAATAATCAGAGGTTTAGCAATTGCAGCCCTGCCGTGGATATTGGATTTATGAAGTTCATGTCGAACAGTTTTTGTGGAAACAGGGTATTCAAAGAGAATGTTCAATTCTGCTCTCACCTGTGCTGCAATATTTCTGTGATTTTTGGAAACAATCCTCAGTGCACGACGATCTCTTACTGTCAGTGTTGATTTTCGCCCACTGTTCCTCTTCACTGATGTCGTCTTCCCATGATTCGTGTAAGTCGACATAACCTTATAAATTGTATTTCTCGAGACACCCAACAATGTGGTAGTTTTTATCACAGTTGTTCCAGCTAAACGCGCACCAACGATCTGTCCTCTTTCGAAATCGGACAAGTCTCCCATTTCCCGATTCTTTCACACGGACTGTCACTCAACACAATCACTAAGGCACTGACACGAGCACTACAGATTGTAAGCAAACAGAAGAACATTCAGTGTTGCCAACTGAAGTTATTTCAATATAGCCAACATACATTTTATTCTTCGATTTCTTAGTTTTTCCATTATTTTGCCCACCCCCTGTATCTAGCTCTAGTTTCAGCCAGGTTACTAGCCGACCCACAGAGGTTTTCATGTGTCTTCTTAGCATATGAAAGCGATTTCCGGAATAGTTAGTCCCTTCAATTAGGGAAAGACCACCTCCTTTTACACCCTTAAACATCATTTATTGTCGTCTTCCTTTTACATTCAACGCTATGTAACCTACGCAATTGAAAATGTCTGAAATGATCTAAGAATCCAGAAAGCTAAATTTATTCTACATTATCGTCAGCTTAAATTTTATACGGTAATCGAAGCTGTTATGCTTATGTATATAAGTGAAACCTGAACGCAGACAGATTTGAAAGGAGGAAACCTGAAACGTGAGAACTGCACTTCTCAAGCCCTCTCTCTGGATATACACATACAGACCCTATACGTAGTGCATTACCAATATACGCTTCAGGGGGAAAGAATACAAGGGTACAGGAACCGCTCGCAGAATCACATCTTAAGAGTGGCCAAGTAGCTATGAATTGTCACGCAGACAGATGACGAAATGTTGGAAGGCCGGGAAGAAGTTGGGAAGGTAATCCTTGAGAAGGAGCGGGCTAATGAAAGCCTAGCTTGAAGCAGATAGGGGCGATGATAACAAATATCGTCAACTTCCCGAATTCGAGGCTACTTCGACATAACGCTCAACACAGTTGCTGAAAAATTAAGAACAAGTCCGTCCACGTACACGGTTAGCCACAAACTTACTCACGCATCTGCCTTCACGTTCATCTGAAACGTCGGATATAATAACTGGAAACATTTAAAGTGATCACGACATTCTCGCGTGCCAACCTGTGTTTAGTCCCTCCGATAAAAAGAGATAAAACTATATTCCTGAATTTAGCAGTAAAAAGGCACTGCAGTGAACGTGCCGGTTTGAGTCAGTATTACGGTACACTAAAATAGCTTTTATAGAGGGCCTCATAGTCCAGAGTTTACAGTTCACTTCTAGCAGGTTTCCGGCATAGATATTGAGCTGCTGTTCTCAGGTATTTCAAGCGCCTTTCGATAGGAATGATTAGCTGCGTGGGCAAGTAAAGAATCCCACGCTTTCTGATCACGGTTTGGTGTATATTCTGCAAAGACCCATATGCCGTTTGGAAAGGATAATATTTATATAAAAAGGAAAAAATGTAAATGCCTAGACTAGCATGTGCCGGGATATCGACTGGCTACGGGCTGGACGACCAAAAGGTCGAAGTTCGAGTCCCGGGGGTGTAAGAATTTTCATTTCTGCATGTCGTCCAGACCGGCTCTGGAGCCCACCCAGCCTCCTATCCAATGGCTACCGGGGACTCTTTCCCCTGGGGTAAAGCGGCAGGGGTGTGAAGCTGACCACTCACCACCAATTAGTGCCGAGGTCAAGAAAATATAGATCTTTACATCCATTCCCCATACGCCTTCATGGCGTAGTGCTTAATTGGTTAAGCACAGGGACAATTTAACCTTTACGTAGACTAGCGTACGGAGTAGGGCGTACCATAGCTCAGGTGGTTAGACGCCGGCTTCCCACCGCGGCGGCCCGGGTTCGAGCCCGGGTCAGTTTATGCGGGATTTGTGGTGGACAAAGTGGCACTGGGACAGCTATTCTCCAAGTACTCCGGATTCCCCTGCCAATTTTCATTCCACCGAAAACACTTCGCAGTAGTTCTACTGTTGCAGCACGTAGTTATCGTACGGACAGCGTAGAGAACAAGGTTTCACATTTACTTCATTGTTGTGATTTACGAATCTGTTGAATAGCAACGGGCGTGTTTGCAAAGACGTTCCCTAGCAACGGCTGTCTCTCCTGGCTTCACAGTCCTTGCCTTGAGTAAATATGCTCAATAATAACATTGCATCGTTCCACATATTTCATACGTAAGCCTTGCGCGATGCTGGTAATTTGACTCTGTTTTAATGAGTGTTCACGGAAGACAGGCAACCGATATGAAGTGTTCTTAGGTTGATGAAGAACATCTGGCGTTTCCTCCTTTAGTTTATGTTTGTCAGTCAGCTCAGTGTTCTCGAGTGCCAGACATCATGAACTTCTTGCTAGGAGGGGGAGTTTAATTAAATCCATCCTAAGTCGTGTGTCAGATGTAAGAAAGCCTTGTCTTCCATGGAAGTCTCTCTTGTGTGTTGGTTTATATAAACGTACGTAGTGTTTCACTTCTCTCACGTTGAAGGAGACTGTGGATGATTATAAAATGGGTTTTTGGACAAAATTTACGATAGCCATTTTTGGAGGTAACAAATTTAACACAGAGAAAACTAAGTATACGATGCTGTCTCGTCACCAAAATGCAGGGCAAAATCGTGACATAAAGATAGGAAACAGATGTTTTGAAAATGTGGCACAGTTCAGATACTTGGAAACGACGATAACAAATCAAAACCTGATTGAGAAGGAAATTAAGAGGAGATTGAACTCGGGTAATGCTTGCTACCATTCAGTCCAGAACCTTTTGTCTTCTCGTCTGCTGTCCAAAAACATAAAAATTAGAATATACAAAACTATAATTTTGCCTGTGGTTCTATATGTGTGTGAAACTTTGTCTCTGACATTAAGGGAGGAACATAGACTGAGGGTGTTCGAGAACAGGGTGTTGAGAATATTTGGACCGAAGAGAGATGAAGTGACAGGAGGTTTGAGAAAACTGCACAATGAGCTTTATAACTTGTATTCTTCTCCAGGTGTAATTAGAGTGATCACGTCAAGGAGGATGAGGTGGGCAGAGCATGTAGCACGAATGGGGGAGAAGAGGAATGCGTATAGGATATTGGTGGGAAAGCCAGAAGGAAAGAGACCACAGGGAAGAGAAAGGCGTAGGTTGGTGGACAATAATGAAATCAATTTTAAGGAAATAGGATGGGATGATATGGATTGGATTGATCTGACTCAGGATAGGGACCAGTGGAGGGCTCTTGTGAACAAAGTAATGAACCTTCGGGTTCCATAAAATGCTAGGAAATTTTTGAGTAGCTGTAGAATTGGCTTCTCCTCAAGAAAGGCTCGGCTCCATAATCATTATTATTTTTTTTATATCTAGTTGGGTGGAACTAAGTCCCTTGTACTGCGGCCACTTCTGGCCTATTGTACCAGCCCTAGATGATAGGTGAGGGTGATTGTGGAGCAATTGGTGGAATGAAGATTGGCAGGGGAAACCGAAGTACTCGGAGAGAACCTGCCCCAGAGCCACTTCATCCACCACAAATCCCACTTGACCAGACCCGGGATCGAACCCGGGCCGCTGCGGTGGGAAGCCAGCGACTAACCGCTTGATCTATGGCGCGGCCTGGAGTGAGTAAGTAAGTAAGTAAGTAAGTAAGTAAATAAGTAACAAATTTAAACACAGTATCATCTCACTACATTTCATCTGACTTCAGATAATCTCAGCATTTACAACAGAATCGTAAAACAGCCAAATAGTAGATTAAAGATGATTTAACTCGTTACGTCATTCAGTTAAATTATATAATTGTAGGTTATCTTAATCTGTTTCATCTGTTCTATGCTGTTTTGAAAATATGTTACGAATCGCCGAAAAATCGCGCTCACGAAAAGAAGTAAATACAAGGTGTCCGGATGAAAGGTATCCAAAATAACATTATTATATCTCAGAAAGAATTTACACGTCTTATACACATTAGTGGGTTACACCGTTATAAATGGAAACTACCAAATTTTTTCCTGCTTATATAACTTTCTCAATAAATTTAAATGTGGGCTCCCTTGGTGGCGCGACAAATATCCATACTTGAAGCATGTTTGGTGTTACCGTAGCCACAGCGTCCCTTATGCGGGCTTTCAGGTGTTGAAGGTCGTTGATCTTAATCTGTTAGACAATGCTCTTCACATAACCACACAAGAAAAAATCCACTGGGGTTAAGTCTGGCGACCTAGGAGGCCAAACGGTTGGTCCAGCTGTCCCAATTCATATTCCAGCCATCTCTCTGTCCAGGTGATTCGTAACATGGTGACAGAAACGTGGCAGCCCATGCGCGTAAGCCGTGTATGAAGAATAAACTTTCAGAGTTTTCCTTTCCAATGACATAAACCGGATACATGTATAATAATTAGTTTCCCAGATATACATTTTTTACACATATTCTGGATACCTTCAAACCGGACACCCGGTACAGGAGCTAAGCCGAAAAATAAGTAACAAAACAAGGACCTTCGTTGTCTATACAGTTTGCTCCTTAGGATAGTGAGATTCAGAGGACTTTCCCTTGTCTAGTTATGCGCCTTGATGGGAGAGGGAGCCAGGAAAATAATTATGAATCTGATGGGAACTTGACTATACGAAGTTCATTCCTCCTTGCGACGCTTATAGTTACGCAGCTGTTCCAGACATTTCTCGCCGCTTAATGAACTAGTTTTTTTTTCCTTGGCACTACAGCCCCAGTGGGCCTAGGCCTACCCCCATGAACTTCCGTTCACTTTGGTTTTTCTAGACCTTACACATTCGGTAGGGCTCCTTGGGCGGGTGATCAGCTCGTCGCAAGGCCTCTACCTGTAGACAAACACAGAAAAACGCACACAAACATCCATGCCCTGAGTGGGATTCGAACCCACGATCCCGGCTTCCGAGCGAGCGAAGACAGTGCATGCCTTAGACCGCTCGGCTACCGTGACCGGCCCCTAGTTTCTTTACGAATTCAAAAACTAGCTGTTCCATATTATGAGCCAGATGAATCCACTTCGTAACCACATATATTCTTTCTGTATGACTCATTTTAATATTATTTCTCATGTGCGCCTAGGTATAATAAGTGATCTATTCCCTTGAGTATTTCCTACTAAAATTTTTTATTTGTTTTCTGTGTTTATGTTTGTATTCGTATTTCTCTCATACATGCTACATAACCTGCCCATTTCTCTTTTCTTTAATCTGGTCTATAGTCCGAACTATGAATCTTCTCAGATATTCTCCTCATATCGCTGTCCTCAAACACTCGCAATGTATTGTCATAACGCGAGAAGACAAGTTTCACATCAGTACAAAACTGTCACGTTTCACAGAGACTAAATACGGGGTTTGGATTGGTGAAAAGATTTATTGACCACTTACAGGTCGTAACTACAAATAATTATAACACTGTTACTGATTTTCACACTACAAAATATTCCACGCTAATCTTTTCAGTCTATCTCCATTAGTCTTCATGGATTTATAACACGGGAACCATAAAAGTCTCCCTAAATCACACACTCCCAATACCATTGCACTATAGCACACATAAAGTTTTCAAATCACACGTTAAATCTTAACAGTCTGACTTCTTGTACTGTTCTGTACTCCTCGAACTTATTGCTTGCTTGCTCATTCGCGTCCTTCTACCGATATTACAGTACCACTCATAACTCGTAACTCATTATTCGTCACTCGTATTTGTTTTATTGCTAGTGGGGTGGGACTAAGTTCCTTGTACTGCGAACACTTCTGGCCCTGGTGGAATGAAGATTGGCAAGGGAAACCGAAGTACTCGGAGAAAACCTGCCCCAGCGCCACTTTGTCCACCACAAATCCCACTTGACCAGACCTGGGATCGAACCCGGGCCTCCGAGGTGGGAAGCCAGCGACTAACCGCTTGAGCTATGGCGCGGCCCTTCGTCACTCGTAACTCGTAACTACTTTGAACGAATTCTGTCGCTTTTATTTATATAGCCGCGGAACGGAAATGGATCTACAGCAAACATATCACGTGACCGCTATCCAGCCATTCTATTGGCGCGTCGGTCGGATCTACAGAAAACACACCTTCCTCTATTGTTGCGTGTGGGACCGTGTTTACAAAGCTGTTGCCTGGAAACTCGTTGATCAAATCCATTGCAATGTAATTACTGTGCTGAGCATTAGTCATCCTACTCAGATGGGTCCGTTAGAATGAGGCCCAGAAATTGTGACTCAAATTCTGACTGTCCCGACTTTGATGGGATTCTTTCCTGAAGACGGGAGAGGATCCAGCTTCACGTCATGCTCTTAAGTATACCATAGACGACGAGCAATGTACGGTACAATTATTTGATGTAAGTATAAAAGAATAGTGTAACGGTGAGGCTAAACTCCGAGATTAGGCAATTTAGGGTTGCTAGTGCTACGAATTGTCGTATTTTGCATGAACACAAGTTGTGTAGTAGATTACGAACGAGCCTGCAGGCTCTTGTTTCAGTGTGTCGTGTCTATTCAGTGTGAACTGATAAGGAGTCCAGTTAACCGCACCCTAGTTTATGTAACAAATGATTATGGATGTTACACTAATATTTACGTGTATATTGTCACGTGTTTTGGTGACTATAGATGGGGTTTGGATTGGTGAATAGTTTTATTCATCACTTACAGGTCGTAACTACAAATAATTATAACATTATTGCTGATCTCCACACTACAAATCACTTCGCACTCCCTTCTCAGTCTATTTACACTAGTCATTAATTATTATTTTTGTTATTAGTCTTAGTGGGGTGAGAGTGAGTCCATTTGGTGCTGCAGCTCCAGATGATGGATGATGGTGATTGTGAAGCAATTGGTGGAATGAAGATTGACAGGGGAAACCGAAGTACTCGGAGGAAACCTGCCCAAGTGCTTCTTTGTCCACTTCAAATCCCATATGACCTGACCCGGCTTGAACCCAGGCCGACACGGTGGGAAGTCAACGATAGCCGCCTGAACTATGGCACTGGCTTGGTCATTACTTTGTAACAGCTCTCCGCAATGGCAGTTCCTCTGCGATGTCATCACTAGACGTTTACTGGTACAGAAACTTAAGCTTCCGTTGTCCGCTGGTTAACACTCCACAGCTGAGCCCTCAACTGAACTCCTGCAGTATTGTTCGCCTCTCGTTATATAGACTCGGGTCGAACCTCACGAAAAACACCTGTCACGTGTCAGATACGTGTTCGTTGGCAGCATTGCTCATGGCTCTGACCACAGAAAACACTTCTTCTGTTTTCAGAATGCGTATTATGGGCCCATTGCCTAACACTGGGCATAGCACGGACAACACAGAAAACGCTCCCTCAAATACCTTTTCTTTTGTATGCGCATATTTGGGGCATTGTCTTGAAATGTGGCTACGTGTCACAATATTTTTTTTTATGTTTCTCTCCTGCAGTCTGTTAACTAGAGATAAGCATCAATATTACTCTCTGTGTTTAATTCCTGACCAACATTTTTACATAAAGCTGAGTAGATTAAGATAAGGTATAAATCATTATACGTTTTAAACAACAAAATCTTTTATTCCCATAATATTTGAAGTTACGGACCACGTGCCTCCATTAACTTGAGACATTTAAAGCATTTAAAGCTAAAATTATACTGTAAATTACACCATTAAAGCATATGGGCTTTAGTTTACATCGTTGGCTGTCCCGTTTAATTATATTTGTAGGTAGCTGGCGCCTTTGTGATAATTGCTCGTCAGTCTACATTTTAAATCCATATTCTACGTGTATATAGCCTACTAGCCGATCACAGGGGCCGCGTGGTCCGAGGCATGAAACGTCTTCGCCCGCCCGAAAGCTTGGATCGTGGGTTCGGATCCCACTTGGGGCATGGATGTTTGTGCGTTTATTCTGTGTTTGTGTTGTCCTGTGTGTATGTAGCGGCCTTTCGACGGGCTGATCCCCCGTCCAAGGAGTCCTACCGACTGTGAAAATATCAAGGAACTGAAAAAGCGGCCAAGGTCCAGCAAAGGGCTGTAGAGTCATATTATATAGATAGATAGATAGATAAGTAGGTAGGTAGGTAGGTAGGTAGGTAGGTGGGTAGGTAGCTGGGTGGGTGGTTAGGTAGGTAGATATAGCCTACTAAGATCTCCACAAAACTTACCTTTAATCCTCTGACGATTTAGCGAGTGGAAAGTCCATCTTCTCTGCTGATCAGGTCACGTTCTTGCGTTGTGTGGGCATTCTTATGAGAGTGTAGTCCTGTGTAAGTATATACACGTAGTATTGACATTTCCCACCCACCAGCATACGAACGTCGCTAGTAAGCGGAAAATAAAATCTAGTAAGTTTCTAATGATGACGTAACGGTCTGCGTCATGAACTGATGATGACGCCCCCTAGTTCCAGTAATTGACGTGCTATGACTGGTATCATACAGACATGTGGCAGTCATATAAGTAACTGACTCTATGGAAGAGTCTTTTTCGACAATCCGATTTTCGCTCGTCTCACAGGAGCCCGCTACTTTGTCCTATCCTGAGCTAAGTGAATCTAGACCTCATTCTTCTATTATGATTATTTAAAATCCATTTTAATAATATCGTCTCATTTACGTATACTTCTTCCAAATAACAAATATGTTATTTCACGTGAAATCCAAACAGTAACTTTCGAAATACTGGGAAATATGTAATATACTCGTACGTGGTCTACAGCTCTTTTTTAACCTTCAGTAACTTGCGTTAGAAAGTAATGAGACACGCTGAACGCTGAATTTCTATAATCAAGGAGGGATGGAGTAGTTGTAGTGGAAACCACAAGCCACCTCACAGACGATACAGAGCGCCTGCCAGAATTCGAAAGACGTTTCTCCTGAATATTAATCAGATGATAGGGCCCTGGAGGTTCCCAAAGGTTCTGCGTAAGCCCTACAAATATTAGTCCTTAGTTAGTATGCAAGTGTATGACATATGTACACGAGCACACACATCTCCATAAAGATGCAACTGACAAATTTAAGAAACAAATATTCTTCCACTTTCGGCTAACGCAGTCACTATGTGTATACTTTTAAGTAGTGTTCTATAACTCCGCGGCCTGTAGTCCACAAGCGAACTATACCGACCGAGCGACCGCCACTTGTCGGCGAAGTTAATGCCAACTTTTGCAGATAGAGAGTGTCGCGTGGTCAGCGCAACGGGCTCCCACGGTCGTTAAGCTCGGTTTTCTAGACCGGAGCCGCTATTTCCTTGAAATAGCTCCTCAGTTATCCTAATGAGGCTGAGTTGACCCCGTTCCACACCCACTACTTCTCAGAAAATCTAATAAATCAGGTGATATGAATTACAACGGAGAACAAAATTTATCAGCCAAAAGAGAAAGAAGAAAGCAGTCTTCTGGGATTTGGCACCGTGTATATGTGGTGTTAACCGACGTTTCGGAGGAACGTATCGCCTCCATCTTCAGGGTAGAAGAAAAAATATAAGACATCTGCAAGCGGAGAGACCGCGAGAACCGGTATAAGCAGTAAACAGTCTCC
>NW_019729898.1:711200-733982 GCF_002891405.2 Cryptotermes secundus | reverse complement strand
TTCCCACCGAGGCGGCCCTGATTCGATCCCGGGGCTGGTCAAGTGGGATTTGTGGTGGATAAAGTGGCGCTGGGGCAGGTTTTTTTCCGAGTACTTCGATTTCCACTGCCAATCTTCATTCCACCAAGTTCTCCGTTATCATAATCACCCGGGGCAGGTACAATAGACCAATCAGTGGCCGCCGTGCCGAGTGGACCCAGCTGGACTACCACGCCCACTAAGCGAAACCGAATAAAAACTACTACTACTACTCCTGTTACTAATACTAGCAGCATCACTAGTACGAATGGTAAGAATAGTAGTAGTAGTAAGAAGAGTAGCAGCAGCAGTAGTATTATAGAAGTAATGAGAACAGTAATAATAATAATAGTAGTAGTAGTAGTAGTAGTAGTAGTAGTAACAGTAGCAGCAGCAACAGTAGTAGTATTAGTAGGAACATTAATTGTATTAGCATTTGCGGTTTAGTTGTAGCAGGGCTTAAATCTATGAGGTTTAATTTTCCGATCCCTAAATTGAAAATTCCAATAGACAGTGCTTTTAATACTTTTATTGTGTGGTTATGTTCATATTAAAATTATCGTTCTGCCTTGCTACAATTTTCTGAGAGCATTTGCTATTGAGGGAGTGCAAGGAGTTCTTATTCGGTGAAGCGCAGTGATGTTTGAACGTGTTTGCGCGGCTTCCGAGTCGCTTTGTGTCTCGTTTATCTTCCATGAGCACATACACCTCAGGCAGCAAAGCAGTTTCCTCAGCGGGCTGCGTACCAGTTGATATACCCCTACACAGCGTTATCGCCATCTCTGCACAGTTCTCTGTCATTCCTCGGAAGCTTCATGGCAGGCTTCTCAGCGTAGCTGTGATTATTATCTGTGCCACCCTCTAGAATAGTGCAGGTCGTATAACGAGGTGGACGGCCGGGGTTCTATTCCCGGAATGGGCAAAAAATTTTCTCTACTGCAGACTATCCATACCTGCTCTAGGGCCTACCCAGCCAGCCTTCTATCCAGTGGGTACCGGGCGCTCTTTCTACTGCGGTAAAGTGGCCGTAGCGTGAAGTTAACCACCCATGTCCAGTTAGTGCCGAGGCCAAGAATGTTGAAGCCATTCCTGCACCCCTCCAAACGTCTTCGTGTGTGGTGCTTAATTAATTAAGCACAGAAACAACTTTACTTCTTTGTGTTCGTCTTGCCGCTTGCTGTAACATAAAAAGCTCTGATTTTTCTCACCGTGTGCATTTACGGTTTTCCCACGGTTCTCGAAATAAACAGTGAATATTTTCCTAATCAGCCGCCTTTGCAATGCAGAACATTGTGTCGGATACCTCCACCTAGCCTTGTGAGTCGTAGAAGGCGACAAAAAGGGAAGTCTCGAATCTGAGAGTAAAATATGGTCGCGGGTCCCACGGCACTCGGACCCCAGAATGACTGAGCTGGCGAGGGCCAGCAGAGATTGTGTACGATAGACCCATTCTCTAGTCAGAGGAAGAGTCCCACATTTCAAACCCACAACTGTCTAACAGTAACAAAAATATGGTCATAATCCCGAGATTGGTGCTTTATTCCTAGACAGACTGGCCGACTGACCGTCATAACACAAGACTGGACGCGGCTAACTTCACACTTTCACTCTAATATTGAATTTCGTTCGGGCGCAGTAAAACTTGCTCAAATTCTTCTGATCATAGTCTAAAAAAGATCTCATTCTGAAACCATTACCCCCCTAGGGGTTCCTATCACATTATTTTCTGTGTAACTGATCTTTATTCTACTGACAATTGAGCATTGCCATGGAGCCTTCAAAGCCGAAAGTTGTGCTTCCCTGCTTTAAAAAGTGTCTCTCCATACCCCCTCCCCCAACGTTTGTTCTCTCTGTCTCTCTTTCCAGGTCCAAAATTTCATCTCGGAATTATGTAACTCGCAGTTACTGAGAAGATTAAGATCCCACGGCCCCTGTCTGCCACAGTGATTCACAAAACATGCGCTGTGACTTAAATTAAATTCTTTCCTTCAAAACCCAGACTACTTCTAGCGAGCACAGCTCTAGTCTTGGATACCATCCGCGCGCGAAACCGATGTACTGGGGCATTGGCTTCGTTTGTTCCCTACTTTATTCTCTGTGCCTTTAGGTTTTAAATGGATAAGTTGAATTTTCAAGATGGTCAGGTAAACTTTGAGGTCACGAAGAAAGTTTCTTGTAAATTATATAATTATGCAATTGCTTAATTCAGTGTTTCCCCAGGTTTAGATGGGCTTGTAATTTGGGAGCGTCTTCGTGTGTAATTTGAAGTTACAGTGAGACTGTTATGAAATCCGTTGTCAGGATACGACTAGTGAAGGCAGAGAATCCTAATGCGCGTGCAGCGGTGAACTGGAAAGTCTGTAGAATAGAGATAGCGCCGTAATCGCCCGTAGTCCCGAGTTGAGTGAATGTCTAAGGTGCAATAAATCCAATCATCCAATCCAGAACCCGTCCTACGAGCCACGCAACAACCCACCCTATACGTAAGAATATTCCGCCCCTGGTTCCCATCAAGTACCAGATGAATCCAGTCCACTCATCGCACTATTTCTGTGATTCATTTAAGTATTATCTTTCCTTCTGTTTCTTTCGGGGTTACTTTCCTTCAGGCTTTCTGATCAAAATATTGTGTGCACTTTCAAAAGAGATTAGTGTATATTGCATTCTTAGGCTGGGGCCAAACGAACGCACAAAATGCGTCCGTTGTAACTAACGTCGTGACGTCCGGTGCAAAAATAAACAAGAGGCGAATGCTACGCTTTCTTCTGGCTCCATTGCAGACACAGAACTACGCACCGCATTCTGCAACTGTGGTGTCCTCAGCAACGTCCTCAGAAAAGTACGTTCGTTGCAACGGACCTACTTCGTGCGCTCGTGTGGGCCCAGCCTTAAATAACGTCATGAACTTCAACAGAATAAAATCTCGCCAGGGAGCTTGTGTTCTGTGGAAGTGATTTAAGAGTATTTACCGTGTTCTGTGCTATGTTTAGACACGACACGTGTTACAGGGATTGGCGGCCATACACACAGGCTGACAGTTCTATGTCGTCACGGTCTACGGAGATAAATCTTGTGCGCATGCGCAGACGTCCCAGCCCGGATCATTCAGATTTGTTGCTCGCTGTCTATGCACACGTACGGATTTAGAACGGGTTAGAAACGTCGTTGTGTCTAGGAATGATGTTACTTATTCTTTTCCTGAAAGGTGTGTGAGTGTATTTTTCCTTCTCACATTTCGTACTTTTAATCAACTTAGAGCAGCGTTTATGGGGGCCACTACAAGGCACTATGCTACAAACCGGAAGGTCACGGGTTCGATTCTCGATATCACTGGATATTTTCAGTTCACCTGATCTTTCCAGCTGCACTATGGCCCCGGGATCGATTGAGCATCTAACAGAAATGAGTACCAGGAATATTTCTGAGGGTAGAAGGAGGCCGGCGCGTAATGCTGATAACTTACCGCCATCTGTGACCCGATTATCTAGAAAATGTGGGAGCCTCGACGTCTCACAACCCTATGGGTCCCCTCGGCCTGTTATAGGGATACCTTTGCCTTTTTTTTTTTAGGACAGTGTTCAGGGGTATTCATTAATGACGTAGCATGACCCCACATGTAGCATATCTCTTCATATAGCGTATATATAGTTAAGGTAAATCTATCCACGTATCAGGCCGACGTCGAGGCTCCCACATTATCTAGACAATCGGCTCACATTTGGCGGCGAGGTTGTCAGCCTAACGCTCCGACCGCCCTTTACTCCCCAGGAAGATTCCTAGCACTCATTTCTGTTAGAGGATACGTAACCTATACTGTTCACAACAGAACTGCCGGTAAATATTTTTATCTAAAATGAAATATTTCAGTCGAGGTAAGTGCGGATTCTCCACGGTTTTCGTGAACTAAGGCAAAGTTTCACTGTAGCGCACTATATTATCGATCTTAGCCCCTGGCTCCGTAATATACGTTAGAATTCATTCGTTCATTCATTTCTTATAGTTCCTTCTGGAATACAGGGCATCCGTGAAACTCCTCCATCTAATCCTGTGTCTGGCAGTCTTTTTACTTCGTTCCATGTTTTGCCTGCTTCTCTGGCTTCTTCCTCCAAGTTTTCCTGGGACGACCACATCTACGAGCTTCCTGGGGGCTCCAGTCCAGTGCAGTCTTTTCGACGGCTCAAGTAGGTTTCCTGGGGGTTCCAGTTCAGTGCATTTCGACGGCTCCAGTAGGTTTCCTCAAAGTAAGACTGATCCAATTCCATTTTCTTTCCTTTATCTGTGACTGTCCAGAGGTCTTCGATATGTGTTAACAACTGATGACAATTCTGGTCCGTCACAGACTTTAATCACAGGCATCTCCACTGCCGTTCAGGACGCAGAAGCATCCGTGGGTGTATGTCTGGCCCACTTCAGCGTCATGAATTAGGTTGACGTCATTAACGGGGAGTGCTGATTAAATGGACGTGTGAAGTAGTCAATCAGGTTCCGCCAGTGAATCCATTCATCTAGTTTTGTAATTCCGCATTCGTCACCACATCACGTCCATCTTCAGGTCCCGGAATGCGCTCTGCTGTACTTCTGCCGCACTTCACGCCCAACCCAACTGCCATTAGATGTGTTACGTAAAGGTAAAGTTGTCCCTGTGCCTAACTAATTAAGCACTACCCCATAAGGGCGTATGGGGGAGTGGATGTATAGATCTACATTTTCTTGACCTTGGCACTAGTTGGAGGTGAGTGGTCACCTTCACGCCCCGGCCGCTTTACTTTCGGACAAAGAGCCTCCCGGCACCCAGTTGACAGGAGGTTGTGTGGGCACCACAGCCGGTCTGGACGACATGGAGGAGACAAAATTCTTGACCTTACCGGAACTCGAATTCTGACTTTCGGTCGTCAGTGGCTATACCGACTATCCCGGCTCCTATAGACCTACTGGCACAGTGCTCTCTGTATGACTCATACTTCCTTATTTCCTTAGCCTGTTCTTCGCTATCTACTGCTTGGTCATCGTCGTTCATTTCTTCATTTGATATCTCGGAACACACTGTGTTCAGACACCCTCAAATCACAATCATAGAATAGTGTGGGATTCAGAGTCAGTACTCCTTGTCGGCCCCTTTTACCTTAGCGTAGCCAGACCACAAGACCAATCACAGTGGCGGCGCGGTCTAAGGCAAGAACCGTCTTCGCCCGCTCGAACACTGGAATCATGGGTCCGAACCCACTCGAGTCATGGATGTCGGTGTATGTGTTTGTGTTGTTCTGTGTGTAGGTAGCGACCTTGCGACAGGCTGATCCCCCGCCTAAGGAGTCCTACCGACTGTGTTTAGATTAAGAAACTGAAAAAGCTACCAGGTTCAAAAGGGCTATAGAGCCATAGATAGATGGATGGATTGATATTCAGTCCAAAAACCTTGAAATGCAGCGTCCATAAACTCTATAAAATAGAAGTATTTATGACGTGGCTTGCCTTTCAGACATCATGCTGTGCTATGTCGCTTCGTTTCTGGCCCAGCAATATTCATTGTTGCAGTCAGCTTTTAATTATGTGGCAAACAGACCTATGTGACGTCATGTTAATTCTGTGCGTCAGTGTATATTTCTTTACGAATCATTGTCAGATGCGGATGTTGCTAATACCAACGGCCTTGACGCTAGTTTCTTGTGCCAGATTTTCTAACTTTCAGGACCATGACGTCAAAAAATCTCTGAAATGAGGGCATTGTTCACTGAGTTGTTTACACCAGGAAACAGACTGCACTTTGAGGCACATCTGTCCAGGAACAACGAAATTCGTGAAAGAACACGAGGCAGGTTTACATCCGAGTTATTAAGCGCAGACAAATGTTATTGAGCTAATCCTAACCGCAGTCAGTAGACGACAAACGGTTAAAGGTTCAGACTGCCTGCTCTTTCATTTACCGAGAATTATGGATGTGATAAACATTTTACCTTCCCTTCTGCCTCCCAGTTCCTTTTTGTAATCATTAGGTTTTGAAAGCCGTTATGGAAGCACTGAAACGTTGGGATCGAATTCTAAAAGTAGCGCTTGCTAAGAATTTCGTTGTTTTCTTGTCCAATTTGTAAGCAGTAACAATGTTTGTGGCATAATAAATCAGTAATTTGGAATTACTGGATTTTGGGATTCTTTTTCTGCCGTTTGGTATTCTAAAAAAATATGGAACACAACGTTTCGGAAACTGGATCTGTTTCCGTCCTCAGGTGAGTAGACACCGTTAGAAAGAACTAACCTCAATCCTTGCGGCCGCGCCGTAGCTCAAGCGGTTAGGCCCTGGCTTCCCATCGCAGCGGCCCGGGTTCAATTCCGGGTCTGGTCAAGTGGGAATTGTGGTGGACAAAGTGGCGGTGGGGCAGATTTTCTCCGAGTACTTCAGTTCCCCTGCCAATCTTCATTCCACCAATTGCTCCACAATCACCCTCACCTATCATCTGGGGCTTGTACAATAGGCCAGAAGTGGCCGCAGTACAAGGGACTTAGTCCCACCTCACTAGCAATAAAGAAAACTCAATCCTTGGACCGTAGAAGTTTCTAAGGAACCGAACAGAGTAGGTGTCTCCCCGCGCCCCTGAGGACGGAGACAGATCCAGCTTTCGAAACCTTGCTTTCTCTAGTTTTTTTTAGAATACCGGACAGTGGGTGAAGTCTGGCAACACAGTTACTCCGACTGTCATACGCCATCATCAGAACCATTTACAATCTATCAGTAAAAGTTGTCCCTGTGCTTAATTACGTAATTAAGCACTGTGCCATGAAGACGTATGGGGGAGTGGAGGTTTATTTCCACCATTCTTTGACCACGGCACTAGATGAAGGTGAGTGGTCAGCTTCACGCCCCGGCCGCTTTAATCCAGATGAAAGATCCCGCAGTACCAATTGGATAGGAGGCTGGGTGGGGCCGAGAGCCGGTCTGACATGTGAGGGGAAGAGAAAAATCTATCCCCTGCCAGGGATCTTAACGCGACCATCCATCCTGGTCATCCTTATTTTATGCCTTTCATATATCAGAACGTTAACCACAAGGAAAAAGGGGGTTTGTGGGGAGAGTTCTTGGGGTGGGGTGAGACTGGATCCACTTGGTATGTCGGCAACTTATTTGCCTATTGTACCAGCACCGGATGGTAGATGATGATGATGATGATGAATGTGGAGCAGTAGGTGGAATGAGAATTGGCAGGGGAAACCGAAGTACTCGGAGAAAACCTGCTCCAGTGCGACTTTGTCCACCACAAATCCCACATGATCTGGTTTCGAACCCGGACTGCGTCGGTGGGAAGCAAGGGAGAAACAGCCTGAAGTATGGGACGGCCCGTAAAGGAAATTTCTCCTTCATTCTATCTGCTTTAACCTTCGAAACTGTTCATTCTTACTGATCTCAGTTGAGGACCTATGAACCAAAATGATATAAGTGACGTTTACAAAATGGGATTCACGAAATTTACATTCCATAATATTATTTTGGTGCACAGGAAAAGAAACAGAAGAAAATTTCCAACTAATGCTGACTTGTGTTTGTCCATCTGTTAGGTTTTAGATGGGAGTACAACACAGAGAGGTCCACAGGAAATAGGATGTTTGGTAAAGCATGCCAAAAGCCTACACAAATAAATATATAATGGAATTACTTAACCAAACCCTGTTCCGCAAAATTTTACTGTAAATATTCTTAAGTGTTGGCTTTTCTTCGTCACAAAGACTTCTTTGAAGCAACACACGAGAGCAGTTGCACAAAAAGTGCTGTTTACACACTTAGATTCAGATGTAATTGAATTTTGAATTGCGCAAGTTAACATGGTTTCATGTAAAAGAGTATGTACATTGACATGTATTACAAAACAAATCGATATGAGAAAATTCCCCGTAGATTTTTATGGGCTACTTTATCAGTGTGATCTGAAACAACTGTATGATGAGGCCGTAAAAATAAATTTGTTAATTGAAATATTTTTAAGTTTTAAAATCCTTTAATATATCTATAAACTAAAGCGTCAAAGTGGAACAGAGTGTATGGAAGAGAATAAGGACGAGAGAGAGTAGATATTGATGGTAGCCAACACGATTAAGCAGGAAATAGGGGAGTTATTCGTTCAGATGAGGCTAGGTTATACTTATATTTGATTAGGTTATAAATATCTTTCTTCTAACTATAGAACAAGTAACGTGTGTATGTTCCCTGGAAATATTTGGGAACCGCCGAACGATTATTACATGTGCCTTCAATATTTCATAACCTGTATAGACTGCATCCTGTTGTGTATATAATATTTTATTTTTATTTGTGTTATAACCGCCAACACAGCACAACGAGTGTATGGAAACATCTTCAATGGATATGTTAATGTGCATTTACTTATTTATTACAAATATAATTATGGGACCACGATTTCGTCATCATCAGGTCTTAAATGAACATATCTCAAGTAATTAAACAAATTGGGTACAATGCAGATTCGTGCAACTACATAAACTTAGTAGGGGCTACGCTCAGATCCGGCCGCTCAGGGTGCTGTTTTGGTTATTTGCCTGCCTCTTTAAATTTAATCTCCTTTATTACATCATTGAATATTTCGTTCAGTTTGCTTCTTAATTTTTTTTTGTCTTGTTCTCTACAATCTTTGTTTGTATTTATTTATTCTTTTACCTCCCTTAAATCTGCATTTGTATGTCTTTTCCTCTTGTAACTGTAGTTAGTTACGTATTATTGCTTTTCTTCTGTCTCTTTTGAGTACACAGTTTCTGTAAGTATTTATTTTTCTTTATCATTTATATCTCATATTTCTTTATGTATTCCAGCCTCCCTTCCTCTCTTAGGAAAAGTAAATATTTATATGAAATCATGTACCTACGTTTGTGTGTGTGTCTGTAGCGTGTTTGTATATTTCCTCCTGTCCATTAGCAGTGACTTTCAAATCAACCAACGGAATTTAATGAAGTTGATACGCCCGTCATATAATTGACAACCATTTGATCTTTGTATTTTTCTTCTTTAGATTATTAATACCATCATGGCGGCCAAGCGCACTTCAAAGGTAGAAACAAATTAATGTGGAGCCCTGAAATGTCTTGATATAAGAGATTCAAGGGAAACATCCAGCTTGTATGATAAATATGTCAATAAATTCTTCTTCCTCGTCTTCTTCCGTTGACGGATCAGGCCTTCCGCTCTGTTCCCTTTCAGAATTGATCTGTAACTGTGAATCTTACAGCCGGTAGGATTCCTTGGACGCCAGATCATCCCTTCACAAGGCCCGTACGTATACGAGACAAAACAAACAGTAGAAATGTAGGTATACATCCATCGGTGGAGTGGGATGCGAACCCACGATCCTAGTATTCGAGTGGGCGTAGATATTTCCTACCTCAGACCGCGCGGCGACTCTGTTCGACAGTAATATCGTATTGAGCGCTAAAAATACAATACGCGGAAGGAACATAAATAATTTAGATGTATCTTCCAGCTCTAACGCAGAGGAAGCCATTATACACAGAACAAACTAATGGATTTTATAATTATTAATTTACAGTTCGGGACAACATATCTGTACAGAAGGAAATGCTTAAATGAAATTCTAAGAGATTCTGAATCGTCACTTAATAATATAAAACGGAAAGCCGCTTCTGAATGCGTAGCGTTCCTACTTCATAATTATAGGTGAGTATTTCATGGTCCTCCGCAGTCACTCTAGCCAAAATACATAGTATCTTAAAAATTGGTCAAGGACAGCTTCATTTTGCAGCCTTTCCAATTATTTTTTTTAATTCGCATAGTGGGGAAAGTTTCGAAATGTGGTGTTGGAGAAGGATGGAGAAGA
The DNA here is from genome assembly GCF_002891405.2 of Cryptotermes secundus. Classification (NCBI taxonomy): domain Eukaryota; kingdom Metazoa; phylum Arthropoda; class Insecta; order Blattodea; family Kalotermitidae; genus Cryptotermes; species Cryptotermes secundus. The sequence continues at coordinate 724,134 of NW_019729898.1, read as the reverse complement.
TCAGTTGGACCGATTATGTGAGAAATGAAGAAGTGTTAATTAGACTCAGTGAGCAGAGGAATATCCTACATGAAATAAGAAAACGGAAGGCTAATTGGATTGGTCATGTTTTACGCAGAAACTGCCTTCTAAAAGAAGTTATCGAAGGAAAGATAGAGGGGCGGATAGAAGTGACAAGAAGACGAGGAAGAAGACGTAAGAAGATGCTGGATGACCTTGGGGACAGAACAGGATACTGTCATTTGAAGGAGAAAGCTCTAGATCGCATTAAGTGGAGGAATTGTTTTGGAAGAGACTGTGGACCTGTCGTCTTGACGGAATACTGATGATGAGTGTGGGGTGGAGTCCAGCTGGGTCCACTCGGCACTGCGGCCAGTGATTGGCCTATTGTACCTGCCCCGGGTGATTATGACGATGGAGAATTTGGTGGAATGAAGATTGTCAGAGGAAACCAAAGTATTCGGAGGAAACCCGCCCCAGCGTCACTTTGTCCACCACAAATCCCACTTGACCAGACCCTGAATCGAACCGGGCCGCCGCGGTGGGAAGTCAGCGACTAACCGCTTGAGCTATGGCGCGGCCATGCCTTTCCAATTAACTATTCATTCTCTTGTTCGACACGGTTTAATTTCAATAATTGAGGGCTCCATTATGAAAGCCAACTATAAGAAACTTGCAGGATTAGAGGTTCCCACATCGGTGGTCATGAAGAGGTCTGTCTTCTGGGAAATAATGCCATGTAGTCCGTCGAAAGCCAAGTGTTGTTTCGGAGGAACATGTCGTCTCCATCTTCAGCGTCGAGGAATAAGCCAAAGAATAAACCAACAGGAAGCAAGAAGCAAGCACAACTGTGCTAATTTCTTGTTTGATTTATTCTTCGACACAGAAGATGAAGGCGATATATTCTCCCGAAACGTCTGTTGATTTTCTATGAACTACACCGCGTTATCTCCTAGAAGATATAACACTCTAAACAAAAAGAATATTATAAATATTATGAAGTGTTAAAGGATTGGACAGAGTTAGCATGATAAATTTCAAGATACTGTTACCCCCCCCCCCAGAGTATTAGAGATCATGACATAGCAGTGTCTGACTTCAGGGTACTCATTGTCATATGTTATTGATTTTGTTTTCCCTTTTAATTCTGTTTTAAGAGTTCTGGAGCAAATTCTTTAGTGAAATTCAACTGAACTATGTAGGATGTGAGGTTATGAAGAGTACTATATTCTGGGAGGGGGCACACGGTAGCGTAGTTGGTTTGGCACTATGCTACAAGCCGGAAGGTCACGGGTTCAAGTCCCGATGAGGTCATTGGATATTTTTCAATTTACCTAATCCTTCCGGCCGCACTATGGCCGTGGGGTCGACTCAGCCTCTAACAGAAATGTGTACCAGGAATATTCTTGGGGGTAAAGGGCGGCCGGCGCGTAGGGCTGACAAACTTGCCGCCGTCTGTGAGCGGGAACCTCAACATCTCACAACCCTATGGGCCTCTTACAGGGAAACCTTTACTTACTTTTTTACTTTACTATATTTAAGGTTATGCCGGTCACGGTAGCCGAGCGGTCTAAGGCATGCATTGTCTTCGCTCGCTCGGAAGCCGTGATCGTGGGTTCGAATCCCACTCAGGACATGGATGTTTGTGTGCGTTTTTCTGTGTTTGTCTGCAGGTAGAGGCCTTGCGACGAGCTGATCACTCGCCCAAGGAGTCCTACCGAATGTGTAAGATCTAGAAAAACCGAAGTGAACCGAGTTCATGGAGGTAGGCCTAGGCCCACTGGGGCTGTAGTGCCAAGGGAAAAAAAAATATTCGGGGTTATAATGCCGTGTAGTCCGTTGAAATTCGATCGACGTTTAGGAGGAACATATAGCCTCCATCTTTAGGGTTGAAGAATAAGCCGAGCAAGATACCTTGGCACCTGCTTTCACGCAGGTATCTTGCTCGGCTTATTCTACCTTGAATATGGAGGCGATATATTCCTCCGAAACGTCTCTTGACTTACAACAGACTACACGGCGCTGTATCCCAGAACTGAATTAGTATGGTGCAGATACATTCTTGTGGACACAGTGTCGATAACGTTTGTTGAAATAATCAGAAGATGTATGAAATGTAAATATACAGAATTAAATAAACGTAGGCCATGCAGCGATCTTGCGTGCTTTCCTATTAATCTGTATAGTGACCCTTCCTATATCTGCCGCTATAAACAAATCCTCCTGTCCTCTTAACATTTTATAAATCTGTGTGTGACGTCAGATGATACGTAATAACGAAGACGTCATCAGAATGGCGTGTGTTTATTGGGGGATGGCGGTTGGATCGAACCACAGCAGGGCCTGGCTTGAGCTCAAGTGCAGTTCAGTCAGACGCCCAGCGTGTTCTCGCGTGGCAGTCACTTACCACGTGATACAGTGTCAAATGTGGAAGCCTCGCGTTGTGAATACTTTGGCAATGTGACTTAAAATTCGTGGACGAATGGTTCGTTAAGAAGCCATTTGAGGATATGAAATAATTTCAGCAACGTCAAGAAAAAATATATCTTTATGAACTTAGGCGGCATTATTGTATACAAGTAAATTGTGGAACTTTTGAATACGAAGAAAGTACATATCATATTGGTGTTTTTTGACCTAAGAGTCAGTTTCTAGGATTATTATGTAACATTTCATATTGATCCACGTGTGGAAATTGAATTGGTTCGCCTGTTAATTAGGCAAACGAGTGTAAAGAACTGATAGTTCATAAACATCATCACAATTTCTTCTGCTGAACTGATGTTGAGTGACAAGTAATATTTCGTTAATGTCAATGTTATTCGAATTTCGTACTTAACAGAAGTCCAAAGTGTGACGTGTATTTTAATGGTAGCCATTTCTTTCTCCGAATATTTCCAATTCAGTTTAAAATTGTTGATAACATTCTGCCCACACGGATAAATTATTAATCTAACAGCTGCAGTATAATCTTCTATGAACATAACAGAGAAAATGTGAATGAGTGACAAGATTTTTTACAAGATATTTGTTAGTAGTAAAAATGTTTTAATATTCAGTAGAAAACAGATTTAAAGAACTCTAATTCAGGAACTTTCGTAATAGAAACACTGTTAGTTTTTCCTTAGTAGCGCGAAGTTTGAATTCCTTCATTCATTAAGTACGTAAAATCTCGAACATTAAACTGCAAAATGAAAATACGTGCGGAAATATTAAGCCCGAATAAACACGCGAACAACAAGAAGAAAAAACTTCATTCTGCTTATAATGACACGAAATTAAACCGAAAACTTGACTCTTCTACCGACATTCTTCAGAGTCTAAGCAGAATAAATAAATAATTTTAAACTAAAGGATACTTATATACACACTGTTACAGAACCTTTTCTAGTAGCAATATATATATAGATACGAAATAAAGTGATAAGGCAGTGCAAGTGTGAGGTTTGTAAAAGTGGGTTCAAGCAGTTATGTCGCCGCTTGTGAATGTTATCGGTATATAAAACATTTTATATACTTCAAACTCTCTCGACTGTGGGAGAAGAAAAGTTTAGTCAGTGAGGTGGACAGTATCTCTGTGAAGTGATCCGAGGACATCTGTAACGTACGAAAGAGTGAAGGTAAGAGAACACTCACTGTCCTGCATGCTGGTAACGGAAATGTCCGTACATTCCATTCAGTGTTTTGCATGTTATTATCTTCTATAAACGCGAGTTTATATCTTCATCATCTTTGAAATTTTAGATCGAAGACAATTCGTAATAATTTTATGGGAACGTAAGGCCTAACTAACGATATATATTTTGTAGGATTTGAGGTTTTCACCGCGGTGACTATGAAGAAAGCAGTCTTCTGGGATTTGGCGCCGTGTATATGTGGTGTTAACCGACGTTTCGGAGGAACGTATCGCCTCGGGGTTCTCACGGTCTCTTCGCTTGCGGATTTCTTATAGTTTTCCTTCTACCCTGAAGATGGAGGCGATACGTTCCTCCGAAACGTCGGTTAACACCACATATACACGGTGCCAAATCCCACAAGAATGCTTTCTTTATATATATTTTTAGCATTTCTGAAGTCATTGGATTTTTCAATTGACCTAATCCTTCTCCCCGTACTATGGCCCTTGTGTCGATTCAGCCTCTGACAGAAATGAGTACCAGGAATCTTTCTGGGGATAAAGTGCAGCCGGCACTTAAGGCTGACAACCTCAGTGCCATCTGTGAGAAGATTATCTACAAAATATGGAAGCCTCGACGTCTCACAACTCTATGGGCCTCCACGGCTTGTTACGGGGTTATCTTTACCTTTTTTTACGTGTCTTAATTTTTCTAGGTTTAGAAATTATAAGGTGTTGCCATTAGACTGATAGTGTGAGCTATAGAGTTTAAATAGTTTTCAGTAATTATAATCTATATTGTGTAGTCCGTAAATGTGATCTACACAACAGTTAAATTTGTTTGATTCAATCGGAGTTTAGAAGGGGAATCTGACAATATTTTGAGACTTGACTAATTTAAAGGATAGTTTTCATATTTCCTTAGATTACTGGATCCATGTTAGTAATATATTGATAATATAATTGATTATCTGCATTAATTTAATCTTTTGGATTTTAACCATGCAGGTACGTAACTTTAAGTTTAGGATGACTACAAACCTATTTCATTACTTTTCGTTTCCACACAAATTAACGTTATATTAATATATTTTTAATATATTGTTACGTGTTTTAGTGACTATAGACGGGGTTTGGATTGGTGAATAGATTTATTGTCACCTTCTTTTGCAGTCTCTGTTATTCACATTTGTAGCGCTATGGCCATTCTACCCATTTCACAATCACTAGCACGCACTCCCTTCTCGTCCCTGTACTCTTCTGCACTCCTACATCTCTCATTCTCGTTCTACGGCTGACTCTGATTTACGACTGGACTAATTATATAGTCTCGAGGCGGACTCATAGAAAACACTACTTCCTCTATTGTTGCGAAGGCATGTTTACCGCGCCGTTGCCTAGCAATAAAAGTATTGTGTGTTTAGCGACCCGTTGCCTAGCAGTGGGTTGGTACATCACAATATTAATATGATGTTAAAATAAAATGTATTGTTTTTTTTTTGGCGTTGTGGTATTTTACATATTTATCATTATACAGCTCGGCACACAGTTAGCCCCAGTGCTTGGGAATACAGGTTCGAAATTCAGTTCATAAACTTTGTTGATAAGAAGTGCTGAATGTCCCAGATAGAGTCCTTCTGGATTTGTTCATTAGAGAAAGTAATTTAATTTAGCATTTGGCGGGCATTACTTCAGAAGCAACTTGTTTTCAAGCTATTTTGTTTGCACAAGTGTATGTACATAAATGTAAAGGTAAAGTTGTCCCTGTGCTTAACTAATTAAACACTGCGCCCTATAGGCGTATGGAGGAGTGGATGTATAGATCCACATTTTCTTGACCTCAGCACTAGTTGGAAGTGAGTGGTCAGCTTCACGCACCTGCCGCTTTACCCTCGGGATAGAGGCCCCGTACCCATTGGGTAGGAGGTTGGGTGGACCCCAGAGCCAGTCTGGACGACTTGGAGAAGAGAAAATGTTTGCCCCACCGGGACTCGAACTCCGACACCTCGGTCGTCCAGCCCTTGGACAGTCGGTATACCGACTGCGCTATATATAAGTGTTCTGTAAAGTAATAGTTGAGACCAAAGTGAATTTTAGAAATGACACTTGGTACGATTACGTTGGTACACACGAATGGGCATGGCGCAGTCAGAACAAGTTGACAGTAGTGCGAAGCGCTCTATAATTGGTTTGCCCCTTCAACAAAATGCTTAATACGATATAAATACTGTGGCATATTTACTCCATGCAAGAACTGTTGAGCCACAGGAACAGCCGTTGCTAAGCAATATATTTTCATTCCACCAATTGCTCCACAATCACCCTCACCTACCGTCTAGGGCTGGTACAATAGCCCAGAAGTGGCCGCAGTACAAGGGACTTAGTCCCACCCCACTAGCAATAAAAAAGAAACACGGTGTGCGACCGGTATGCAGACAATTTCCATAGATACATCATTAGATCAATCATACGATTTAAACGTGTTCAGTTTAGCCGATCGCCGATCAGAGTGGCCGCGCGGTCTAAGGCATGAACTGTCTTCGCTCGCTCGAACACTGGAATCGTGGGTTCGAATCCCACTCAAGGCATGGGTGTCTGCGTGTGCCTTTATTCTGTTTTTGTGTTGTTCTGTGTGTCGGTAGCGGCCTTGCGACAGGCTGATGCCCCGTGCAAGGAGTTCTACCATATGTGTATAGGATTTAGAAACTGAAAAAGCGGCCAAGTTCCAACAAAGGGCTGTAGAGCCATATATATATAATAAATAGGTAGGTGAATGGGTGGGTAGGTAGGTAGGTAGACAGAGAGATATAGATATTAATCCAATCTTTCTGGCGAGCAGGTTATTGCATGATTAACATTTTGCAGATATGTTCAGGAAGTGGCCTGTTTGATTCAAGGATTATCGACTATCCTGACTGAATTTTTTGTATTTTTTCGTGTCTCCAGGCCAATGCCATAGTACCTACAATCATGTAACAGTAATCCCATTTTCAATATCTTATATTTCATTCTGAGGCATCTTCTACCCATTCTACACTGTCCACCTTCTGAAGCAGTTATAGTGTCATCATATTATCCAAGAATTAGCTACAGTTCACCAGCTTGTCACAGTTTTATAGCCAAGTGTCGGCAATGTCTTTCGGAAGAATGGGCTTTCATTCCATTGAGTATTCAAAGGATAATAATTAATACTTTGTCGTACACCTGGACTCAATATTAAATTTATTCTGTGCATACCGTTTATTAGCATTATATTTATAAAGTTATTTTATTAAATTCCGTGAATTTCTTACTGGATTAACAACATTAAATCCCTGATATAGATATTATACTTTTCTATGAATATCTTTTTTTTTATTTACCGTTTATTAGCAATCTGAATTTACATTCTATGAGCTAATTGTATGAATATCTGGATGAATATTTTTAGAGGTAGCACGCTGAAATATATCGTGTAACCGGTAATTCATTTTATGTAGTCCTACGTAAAACAAACTCGGAAGCCAGAGAAGTGTTTTGAATGATACGAACAATAGATGTACTGCGAATTTATGAAAGGCATAATTCTGAACTATACCAGTGGCTTGAAACCCTCCGCTCTGTATTTTCAGGGCATGATTGAGCCCTGTGCATTTATGGATAATTCTCTCCTACGCAAAGAGCAGTTACGTAATTAGGATACAGCAGAATTTAGGCAGACGGAGCTGGTGCAGCGAGTTAATGTTCTGGGGATTACAAAGAATAAGACGGTAAACTTATGTCTGTTCTTCATTAAATAGCACGCCATGAAGGCTTAGGGAGGAGTGGAGTTGTAACTCCACATATTTTTAAGCTAGGTACTGAATGAAAGGCAATTAACCCTAGCTGAGCGGTCTAAGGCGTCAACTCTCTTCGCTCGCTTGGAAGCCGGGATCTTGGGTTCGAATCCCACAAACCGTATGGATGTTAGTATGTGTACGCATTTATTCTGTGTTTGTGTTATCCTGTGTTTAGGTAACGGCCTTGAGACGAGCTGATTACTCGTCCAAGAAGTCCTACCGACTGTAAAATTATCGTGAAACTGAAACTCAGAGACCAGGGCCCAAGGGGGCTGCAGAACTAGTGAAAACAATTGAATAGAGGTAATCCGTCGAGGCCACGTCATGGTCCTCTGTTACAAAAGAGTTTCAGTGAAGCCCTATCCAGTCTGAAGGCATTAGGGAGGATAACATTCTCTTTCAGCTGCCGGGAGGCAACCGAAATTCCAAAATAATCGGCCAATAGCGTAATTACTATCCGGTCTAAAAACCTTAGATTAACGGCCTGGGAATCCGTTGCGCTGACCACGTGTCACCCTCTATCCGCAAAAGTTGACCGTAACTTCGCCGACAAGCGGCGGCCGCTCGGTCGGTATAGTTTGCTTGCGGACTACAGGCCACGGAGAGTAATCATTTTGTCTTATGAGCAGTTGTCTAGCAGACGAACAATGAAAAATCAGTAATGGGAATCTGTACTCCAGTGGAGTTCTTCATGTGTCGTATTCCTTATTTACCTTGACGTTTGTTTGATATCACTCGATTAGCTCTTTCTAACGGGCCCAACTGAGTAGGTCTATCTTGCCCCATCTACCTGAGGACGGAGACAGATCCAGTCTCCGAAACGTTGTGGTTTTTTTGTCTTATATATACCAGACGATGGATAGAGTCCAAAACAAACCTTATAGTTCCGTTATCGAAATGTGTTTAACAGTTTCAGAAAGTGACACAGGCAGAACTGCCAGATACAAGCATCAATTATTGCAGTGTGTGCAAAGAGCTCATCGCGACACGGGTAGATATTTCGATAAGAAGTACATAGCCAGACACAAAATGTACATTTTTGTATACAAGCAGTATTAAAATTGACCCTGAAGAATGAGGCTGTGAAAATGTAGACTGGATTCATCTGACCCAGGATAGGAGACAATGGAGAGTTCTTGTGAACACGGTAATAAAACTTAGGTTGTAAGATTTGAGGCTTTCACGGCGGTGACTATGAAGAAAGCAGTCTTCTGGGATTTGGCACCGTGTATATGTGGTGTTAACCGACGTTTCGGAGGAACGTATCGCCTCCATCTTCAGGGTAGAAGAAAAAATATAAGAAATCTGGAAGCGAAGAGACCGTGAGAACCGGTAAAAGCAGTCTGCTGGAGATGGAGGCGATACGTTCCTCCGAAACTTCGGTTAACACCACATATACACGGTGCCAAATCCCAGAAGACTGCTTTCTTCAAAACTTAGGTTTCCTTGAAAGAGCAATTCCTTGACCAGTATGGTCAGCTTATCCATAAGGACTACAGTTCATGAAGTCGTTACAAATTAATGTTTCGTCTGGCATGTTGAAGCCTGTCAAGGGAAATTGGTTTTATTCCACCACAATTTCTGCGTCAGAAAAGAGATAAGTAATGCCATGCGCTAAAGGTCAAAAGTCAGATTCTGCTCCAAAACAGTAAGAGATTTACAGTGGATGCCGAGTAACCAGAGGTAAACATCGCAACTATATAAGCGAGGGAAACTGCATAGAAGCCGGGAGTATATACGTTGCTTTATATAGTATTTCAGTTCGTCTTACCAAGTAAACCAAAACAGTGGCTTAACAAAGAAAGTTGAACAAGTTTCTTTAGTAGAAAAATAGATAATTGAGAAATTAATTAAAAAATATGTTAGAGTTTTGTAAGTAAATCAACAGTGTAGAATGCCGTTACATTATTCCATACACAGAAATTAATTTATCTATAGTTTCATTTAGCCGGTCACGGTAACCGAACATGCACTATCTTCGCTCGCTAGGAAGCCGAGATCGTGAATTCGAATCCGACACAGGATATGAATGTTCAGTATTTGTGTGCATGTTTTTCTATTTGTGTATAGGTAGAGGCCTTGCGACGAGCTGATCACCCGCCCAAGGAGTCCTACCGAATGTATAAGATCTAGTAAACCGAAGTGAAACGGAGAGTTTCATGGAGGTAGGCAGAGGCCCAAATTGTGGCTGTAGCGCACAAAATAAAGTTTAATTAGGCTGTCCTTACATCAGATTTTAGGCCGTGCCATAGCTCAAGCGGTTAGTCGCTGGCTTCCCACTGCGGCGGCCCGGGTTCGATCCCGGGTCTGGTCAAGTGGGGTTTGTGGTGGACAAAGTGGCGCTGGGGCAGGTTTTCTCCGAGTACTTCGGTTTCCCCTGCCAATATTCATTCCACCAATTGCTCCACAATCACCCTCACCTATCATCTGGGGCTGGTAAAATAGGCCAGAAGTGGCCGCAGTACAGGGGACTTAGTCCTACCCCACTAGTAATAAAGAAAAATACTTCAGACTTTACGGGCTCAAGTGATAAGATAATCAGTGAATAATGAAATGGAAAAAATGTGAATTGAAGTGGTTTGCAGAATAATTGTGAGGTACTGTCCCAGTATTTACCTGGTTGGAGTGAGAAGAACCAAGGACATCCTTAGAGACAGAATGTTCGGTATTCTGGCCGAGGTTTTAACCAAACATCTCTCTGTAAATATACAAACTGTTACCTCTTGAGCCGAGCTGCTCATTGCATGCACGAGAAGTAATAAGCCTCGGTCTATAGAAAGACTGCAAGAATGACAGACCAGAATTTGAAAACAGAATATTAATGTAAGGATTGCCTTACTATAGGGGATGAACAAAAAATTGAAACACCTCGTGAAACGCATGCCTGAATTGAAGTGTTTATTTTAGCGACGTTTGTAGGTGACGCTGCCGTATCTGCCCAATAGCACTACCTGTACAACGTCCGCAATACGTTGCAAGCTTCATTTGTTGTCGAGACAGTGTTCTGTGCAGTTTTTAGTGCATCATGTCAGAGCTAACAGAATTTGAACGCGGGCAAATTGTTGGGGCCCATATGGTGGGTGCTTCCGTAACCAAGGTAGCCGAGGTTTATTGTGTTTCGCGAGGCACAGTATCCAAGATTATGACCGCATAGAGGAGGACTGGGAAAACGCATCCGATAGACACCAGCGTGGACGGAAATGTGTTGAGTGATCGAGACAGACGAACATTGCGTGGGATTGTGACGAAAAATAAGACCACAGCTGCAAAAGTGACTGCTGAACTGAATGTCAAGCTCACAAACCCTGTCAGCTCCAAAACAGTACGAAGGGAACTCCACAAGCAGGGTATTTCTGGACGAGCTGCAATTCCAGAGCCACTCATCAGTGGTCAAAATGCCACTAAGAGGAGAGTGTGGTGCCGAAGTCATAAAACCTGGACTGTGGAGCAATGGAAGATGGTCATTTGGTCGGATGTGTCCACCTTCACACTGTTTCCGACTTCTGGCCGAGTTGATGTCTGGAGAACGCCATCCCAAGCTAACGATCCAGATTGTTTGCTGCAAAGAGTGAAACATGGCTGGGGTTTGATCATGGTATGGGCAGACATATCGTGGTATTCTGTCAGACCCATCATTACCCTGCAAGGTCACGTCACTGCCAACGACTGTGTGACCATTTTGGGCTACTCGGTCCAGCCCATGGTGCAAACTTTGTTCCCCAGTCGTGACGCCATTTACAAAGCCAACAATGCCCGTGTTCACACAGCTCACATCGACGAGGACTGGTTTTGTGAGCACGAAGATGAAGTGTCACGCCTGCCATGGCCCTCACAATCGCCAGATATCAATATTATTGAGCCTTTATGGTCTGTTTTGGAGAGCAATCTGCGTGCGCGCTATCCACCTCCATCATCATAACATTGACTTCCTCTGTCACTTATTTTAAGTAAGATTTCGGCATATAATACAACAGGTAAAAGGTAAATGTAAAGTTGTCCCTGTGCTTGACTAATTAAACACTACGCCATGAAGGCGTATGGGGGAGTGGATGTATAGAGCCACATTTTCTTGACCTCGGCACTATTTGGAGGAGAGTGGTCAGCTTCACGCCCCGGTCGCTTTACCCCTAGGAAAGAACCCCCGGTACCCACTGTATAGGAGGTTGGATGGACCCCAGAGCTGGGCTGGACGACATGAAGAATTGAAAATTCTTGTCCCCATAGGGACTCGAACTGCGACCTCTTGGTACCCCAGCCCGTAGTCAGTCGCTATACCGACTATGCTAAGAGGTCATCTGTAAATGCGGCAAAGACTAGAGATATAGTGAAACAGTACAGAGAACAGGCATCGTAAGTAGGAATCTTAACTTTATATAAGCCAGTAATACATTAGATTGGCTGGGCTTTTAGCTGCATTAGTCACTGTCTCATTACATTAATGGATGACAAGGAAAATAGAGGAGCGTAAAAATCAACTCACGTGTTCGTTCCTTCGCCACACGAAAACAGCGTATTATTGTCTGTCAGAAGCATATAAGGTTATGTGCATTATAAATGAACTTCATTTGCTCTTACATTGCAATTTGCGTTAACAGCTTAGCTTAGAATACGTAAGAAGTTTAACGTGTGCACGAATTGCATAGCGTATGTTCGTAGGGGGATAACCTGCCTGACCTGACATTTTAGCGGGTTTCCCAAATTCCTGGAACTTGTGGAGGTAATGAAGTAACGAGGAGCTTTTAAAAACTTACCTGATATTCTTAGAGGCTTCAAAATAAGTAAGAATGGATGTAGCAGGCATGGGAGGACAATAACTATGGTAAAAGGTAAAGTTTTCCTTGTGCTTAATTGATTCAATTTTACCCTATGACCACGTATGGAGGGGGGGAGTGAGGGTATAGCTCCGCCTGTCTGGACCTCGGTACTAGATAGAGGTAAGTGGTCAGCTTCACGTCCCGGCCGTCTTACTCCGGGAAAGAGACCCCAGTACCAGTTGTGTAGGAGGCTGGATGGGCTTCAGAGCCGGTGTAGACGCTGTGGATCAGAGAAAAATCTCCTGTAACTACCAGGAATCGAACCCCGTTCGTCCAGACCGTAGCCCGTCGCTATAGTGACTGAGCTGTCTTGACTATGGAAAGAAGAAATACGTTATAATTTGTTGTTAAAACTCACACAACAATGCCACGTTGGAGTCAAAGGCGTTAATGGGAAGCTGAAGTGAAAATGGGCCCGAGATTCAGTGATTTGTGGAGATGTGAACTGGATACCGCGTGAACAGCTGGGTACCAGTGACGTGTTCCTGTGATAATGGTTACGAATCTTAGAGTTACTAGGTAAAAAAGCTATCCTACTACCAGGTCATGGAGGCCAACAGGGCTGTGAGACGTCGAGGCTCCTACATTTTCCTTAGACAGTCGGCTCACAGATGGCGGTAATGTTGTCAGCCATAAGCGCCGGCCGCCCTTTACCCCCCCCCCAGGATGATTCCTGGTACTCATTT
>NW_019729898.1:705252-710837 GCF_002891405.2 Cryptotermes secundus | reverse complement strand
TCTATTTTGTGTACTATGTATTGTAGCATATAAGTGTACGTACTTTACGTCTAAACAACTTATGTGATGGTGGTTTCCTATTTGTAGTGATGTTTGCCCTCTGAAGATGGTCCACAGAGACCGAAACATGTAAGGGTGTTAAATTTTCATGTAGTAAAAAACTTACAGGTCACATTGGATGGAGTGATTTATATTTGTCCTGGTACTCATTTCTGTTAGATAGACTTGAAAGGATTCTGACGATGGTGTATACTGTACTTCTTTTGGCTTATTTTGGACTTCACCCATCGTCCGGTATGTAAAAGACAAAAGACCAACGACGTTTCGGAGACTGGATCTGTCTCCGTCTTCAGGTGGATAGGGAAGAATAAACCTACTCAGTTGGGTCCGTCAGAAAGAGCTAGTCTCAATCACTGGACCTGTTAGAGGCTGAGTCGACCCCAGGGCCATAATGCGTGTGGAAGAATTAGGTGAACTCGAAAATTATACTTCATTGTGACTCGAACCCGTGATCTTCCGGCTTGTAGCGTAGTGCCTCAATCAGCTGCTCTACCGCGTCCCCATCTTAGAGTTATTAACAACACGCAATTGTTTTCCCCTTAGCAGTAATCGGAGAACATGAAGCACGAATGTTGCAATTAAGAAATGCATGCAAAATCAGGTTTGATATCCATACGATGGTGACTTTGCTCTCTGAGATGTACCGATGACTCTTCTTTCTCCAGATCTTTGGTAGGGATCCACCGGGCACTTCTAGAGACAGCAATTTCAATATATAAAATAATTTTAGTCGCATATACTGAACGGAAAAACAAGTGGGAAAACCTAGTTGTAGAAGGAATGCTGAAATGCATCTAATACAAATAGGGTGCGATGGTGCGGGAAGAGGAGAACCTTCTTACCGTACAATTTATCGATGTTCTTGAGAACACAGTAAGAGACCTTCTGGTTTCTTGTAACCTGCGAACTGAGGAAATGTCAACTTTTCAAGGAACACCTTTCGCCATGACTAGAGTCAATTAAGTTAAATAAATATTTATTAACTGTCCAACAAAAATGTGTATTGCGTTCGGTTGACGCTAACACAAATAAAAGACCTACAACATAAACGACTAGAACATCCCAGGGCCTTCACATGTGTTTCGTGGCTGTGGTTTTATCTATACATTAATCCTATGAAAGGGGTTTTAAAACCGATCTTCAAGGGCTGCTCTGCTTGTAATTGGCTTAAGTTAATTGGTTTAGGAAACATAGACATGTTGTTTGTGTCGTTAAAATTGATTGTTAGTGGGTATGTAAAACGGCTCAAGGGCGTATGCTGTGATGACTTCATGCTAATTCAATGTACAGTGTGGATACCATATAAATAAATTCCGGGCTTCGAATATTCCATCTGAAATATATATTTGTTAGGCCGACCTGCAACTATCTGCTTTAGACAGGGCTGTACAGTGAAACACAGCTCACTTCCACCTGCTGCCAACGTCAGTTAGTCACACAACTTTACATACAGTCCCTTCTAACCTCTACGTAGCAGGGGACATATTTTTAGCCTACTAAACATGACCTAATAAAAATTAATTAAAAAATTAATTTCCTACCTAAGAGAAAAAAAAAGAGTCGGTATAGCGACTGGTTACGAGCTGGACGACCAAGGGGTCGGAGCTCGAATTCCGGTAGAGTCAAGAATTTTCTCTTCTCCACGTTGTCCAGACTGACTCTGGGGTCTAGCCAACCTCCTATCCAATGTGTACCGTGGGCTCTTTCCCCGGAGATAAAGCGACCATGGCTTGAAAGAGATCACTGACCTCCAGCTAGTACCGAGGTCAGGCAAACGTGGGTCTATACAGCCACTCTCCCATACGCCTTCATTGCGTAGTGCTAAATTACGCGTAGTTAGGCGCAGGGACAACTTTACCTCATACAAGACATACTGCAGACCCATTAGAAAGACAACCGGTTAATGCAGTATAAAGAAATGGTTGCTCTTTATTTCATAACTTGCACTCTTCACCAAATATAATTAAACTGATGACGTGAAGGAGTGTGAGAGGGGCAGGGCATATAGCAAGAGTGAGAGAGAAGCCGGACGTATGTACTGTTTTAGCGGGAAAGCCATAAGGAAAGAGGCAACTGGAAAAACTATACGTAGGTGGAAGGATAATATTAAGATGGATATTAGAAAAATAGGGTTGGGTGGCGTACGCTGGATCAATTCGGTTCTGGTTAGAGAGCAATGGAGAGTTCTTGTGAGCACCGCAATGAAACCACGTTTTCCATAAAATGTGAAATTCTTGAGCAGCTGAGTGACTGATGGCATCTCGAGTAAGACTCAGCTCCATGGAGTTCGTTGGTTGAGTCTGCGAATCCTGCGAAACACATATAATCTGTGGGCAAAATGCGGAGATTTGGCTTTCTAAAGCAAGTGGTGATGCTGGTGGTGGTGGTGATGGCGGCGGTGGCGGTGGCGATGGTAGCGGTGGTGGTGGCGGTGGCGGCGGCGGTGATGGTAGCGGTGGTGGTGGTGGTGGTGGTGGTGGTCTAAGTAGGTGCTTCAAAGAGTTACTTTTTACGTATATGTTAGCCTCATGCAGTATTTCATCTAAGCATGTTTCTAATAATAGTTATATTTCTTAGTGATCTTCGTGTTTGCTGAAGCATCTCTTTTATAATATGTCTATAAGATCCTTCTTTCCGGTTTGCCTTCCCCCCCACTCCTATCTCCCTGGTAATTGCTATGTTGATTGATTTTTGCTCCTTCCGGTGTACCAACTTTCAAGTGACCAGCCAATTAACAGGGCTTATGAATTTATAATTTTCATTTCGTGCAACCTGTTGTTATTATATACAATTCTTTAGTAGAGACCGTCGCAGCACAATACAATGGTCAAGGCTAAAATTAGCGTAACTACATGTTTCGGCTATTAAAGCCAACATTAGGCAAAAACATGATTACCATATTCTCACACTACTGAACTGCAGTTGCGATGGTGAAGCTGGATACTTCTTGATTATTACATTATAAAATACATGGTATTATGAATTTAATTAAAGATGCACGTTCAAGATTAACGTGATATGCAAGTAGTCACAAAACAATTTAGAAGTGTGTGACGATTGTGCATTAAAGCAATTATTGGATTTTTGGAAATTGTTCATCGTCCTATTTTTATTTTGGAAACAGCGGAGATAGGGACTAGATCAGGGGTACGTAGTAGCGTAGATGGTTGAGGCACTATGCTACAAGCAGGAAGGTCGCGGTTTCGAGTCCCGAGGAGGTGGATTTTTTCAATTTATCTAATCCTTCCAGCCGCACTATAGCCCTGGGGTCGACTCGGCCTCTAACAGAAATGAGTACCAGGAATCTTCTTTGGGGGTAAAGGGTAGCCGGCGCGTAAGGCTGGCAAATTTACAGCCACATGTGAGTCAATTGTCTAGACAATGTGAGAACTTCGACCTCTCACATCCCTATGGACCACCACCGCCTGTTACCGGGACTAGATATTCGATTTTGGCCAGTTGAGTGGACTTTCAACTGAGGACAGAGAACCCAGCCTCCAAAACGTTGTTTTTAAGTAAAAAACAGGACGGAGGATAATGTCCAGAGGATCATTAATTGAAGTAGNCTCTGTGCTTCAAGTCGCTGCTGATGACGCTGCTTCCGACATCAGTTTTTGGTGTCTCTCTTCGTCTGATGCCTACCCTTTGACCTGTCCAGCAAGGGAGGCCCTGCCAGTAGCTACGCTACCGCTGGTATAGCTCTCAGGGTCCTTGGCTTTACATAGACATTGCGTAATAAAGTCACATTTTTCAGTAGAATCTGGAGAGAAACCAGTGTTTTACGTATTTCTGAATAAGTAAATATTTCAGTTTTTCCTACACTCGACTATCCTGAGCTTGCACCCTTGTAACACGAGTCTTTCTTTTATAAATTCATCTCCATTTAGTTTACTAAAATATGCAGAATTAAAGCTATATTCCTCGCGGCATGGCATTATGCAGATATTTTAAATTTTAATGAGAAATTTTAAAATCTAAACGCTTGTATTTTCTACTGACACATGACCTGAAGCTGCCAGTGCTTTATCAAGGGATGTTTGTAATTTGGTTTCAGAACGAGTACACAGTGATGATGTGAAATTCAGCTTTATGCGAGACTTACAAATTATGTGTATCGAAAAACCAGTTTGGACTTTTCACAGCGTCTGTGAAACGTCACTGTGAGGAAAGAGAGCAGTTTTGCTTCCTGAATTACGGTATTGGCCTGAGGGCTGTGTCTTGTTGAGAGGGCAGAGCGAGATTTGGTATTTCAAAATCCAAAATTTTGTAGAAAACTTGTCCTTCAATGAATTCAGAGGATGCCCATTCTGTTTTGTCTCTCACTTCATAGAAGCTTTCCTAATTTTTTTTCGAAGCGCATTTACTGGTTTCATGTCTCTTCTGTCCTTATACCAAAAACTGACCAAAGTAGCAGACCAGATTCTTTGAAACTTGTTTCAAATTTTGTGCAGCCCTATTGGATTTAGTCTAGTTTGTCCGTTTTAAGTTTAAATATACTCGTACTTAAAGGCATAACTTAATTTATGTGAATACTATTAATTCCTTTGATGAGCCGGGATATTTCAACGTGTATAGTGACAGGCCACGGGCGCTACGGTCGGGGTTCGTTTTCTGGTAAGGGCAATATTTTTCTTCTCCCATAGATTAAAGACCGGCTGTGGGGCCCAGCCAGGCTTCTATACAGTGGGTGCCTGGAATAGGCAACCGGGGCGTGAAGCTGACTACTTAACTCATTCTAGTGCAGAGGTCAAGCATGATAGAGCTATACCTTCACTCCGCTATATGTGTTCAAATCATGTTGCTTCAATATTTAAGTACAGGGACAGTCTTACTCTTTTATTCGTTCCCTTGACAGATATTGAAGAAATTAAGTTTGCGGCATTTGTGAAAAGCGCTGTTAACATGTGTATCTCATTCGCTTACTTAATTTTTTTAAGGCCCTCATTTCTTATTGACCTAAATGAATTTTAAATATGCGTTGATTTCGTTTTCAGAATTTTATGAAAATCGATGTACACCCTCTCATACACGTATAGTCGTTTTCTGCTCCTTTTACGGGGTATTTCATGCATTCACACACCAGACAAATGTCTTGCGCAAATAAAACCCACCGTCAGAATTATTGGCTTTCTGGACCTTACTCCTTCGTTCGGCATTCTGAAAATTAGAGGACACGACCTTTAAGAAACTGGATCTCTTTCCGTAATCAGGTGAGGGGGCATATATCTATTCTTTTACGTCCCTTAGAAAGTGATAACCTCAATCACTGGGCCAGCATATATTAGTGTGTTAGTGTAACTACAGCTGCATAAGTGCCATTTTCAAGGAATGCATCCTGTTGCGTTATCATATCGAACTTCTATTTGTTCCCGTCTAAACACAACTATCAGAATGTTATTCACATTTCACTGTGTTTAATGAGTTTAATGGTCTTAATAGTATGTCAGCGTGCTACATGTTTCGGCTTATAGAGCCACCATCAAGCAGTACACAGTAACAAACTTTTTTAACTATTGAATTGCGTT